>NC_071537.1:1655816-1768316 GCF_026979565.1 Vidua chalybeata | reverse complement strand
AGATGGCTGCAGGGGGTAACCAAAAAAATTAGATTGGCAGGATGTGAAAGGAGTCAACTTTTTTGTTTAATGCCATCAATTTGTGATGGAGGAGACAGGTATTAGCTCGGGGACCACGGCGGTCCCTGCTAGCCATTAGTTTCCTCGCAGCTGCACTGGGTTTGGGATTATGAATCTGCCAGGTCCAGCCATCCATCAGCCGGCTCCGGTCCCCTCGCCGGCTCCGCCGTCTCTCCGGCCGCCCCGTGCCCGCCGGACAGCGGGAGCGCGGCTGCCCGGGTGCGCTCCCCGCCTGCCGTCGGAACGGGGCGGCCGGAGAGACGGCCCGGAGAGCCCAGCGGTGATGGGGAGCTTCCCTTCTCCCAGCTGTCAGACAGGAAATCTTGGGAAGTTGGCCGGAGAGTTATGGAATTACCTGTGGAAACATATTGCGGAGGGTCAAGCCGGAGGGTCGATTTGTCAGGCGGCGGTGTCAGGGTCCTCACATCCACAACTGTAATTTGTTTTCTTAACACTTTTTTTTCCCCTTTTCCAGGATATGTAGCTGCAGAGGCCTAAACCTATAAATTTCCAACCTCACACATGTTCATTGTTTAGTTTCCTTTTTTTTTTTTTTTCCTTTTTCTTTTTTGTTTTTTAGCTCCCCAGGGTCTGGTTTGATGCATACAGTATTTTTTGCTAATGTGATAAACTTTGGGAACTGGGATCCCATACATCACAGGCGGCCATGTCAGGACATTAGCAAACAGCATCCCTTGGAAAAGCTTGATTTATAAGTCCTCCCTCTATCCCATCCTCACCCCCCTCTCCTTCCATGTCTCCAGGAAAACACTTTAGAGAAGGATCTTAAATTGCAGAGTTTATTCATAATCTTAAAATGGAATTCAAATATTGCACAACATCTCCATGGCAGAATCGCTTCCACCGTGTTCCCGTAATTAACCCAGAGTTACAAATACAGCCACAAACCAGAGGAGAACTAACAAGTAAATAAATTCTTCTGCGGCTCCCAGATGGACCAAATCCCGGCATGAGTTCCGTGATGTGCTGGTGCTGCTGCCGTGTCCTCCCCACGTCACAGGCAGGGGGGAGAATGAGGAGAGGACTGATGGAAGCCATCTCTGGGATTGAGTCATGGTCAATTTTATTTTTTTAATCATGGATGTGTCATTTTTTAAATTTGCATACACGAGTTTTCAGTTATTATTAACAAATATGACAGGTTTTTTATTTTCAACATGACATTTTACTTTTCTTATTAGAGGAAATATCATAGTTTTTGTTTTCAGAGATCACTTTTTTTTTTTCATTATCAGATATGTGTTTTTTGTTGTTTTCAAACATGATCTTTTTGATTTTTATTAGCAGAGATGCCAATTTTTTTTGTTGTTTTCCAACACCATCACCTGACTATCCTGTGAAGCATCAGGACAACAATAACACTTTTAGCTGAAAACGGGGCCAAAGTCACTGAAGAATTTTGCAGCTCACCCTATTTAATTACAGATTTCATCCTGCAACCCCGAACTTTCATATAGAGCAAAGCCCTCTACAGCCCCTTCCTTCCCCAATGCCTGCAGACTCTCATTTCCAGCTCTCCCCTCTTCCTTCCCAACACTAATGCCCATTAATATCCAGAAAGTGTTGGTTGTATCCAAAGTTTCAGGCTATTAAATCGACGAAAAATATATTGGATTTAATATGTTTGGCTTAGGAAATTTGTTTTGTGTGCTGCAGCCTAGTGCAGCTTGCTCTGAGCTTACCTCTGTTTGAATTAGAGGGTTTCAGCTCATGTGCAGCTCAGACATTGGCCCACAAGACCGTGAAGCGTAGCTGATTTTTGGAGAAACTACTAAGTAGTTTCTATAGTGATAATGATGTACTATGTGCACCTATTGGGAATATATAAAATTAGAGAGAATTTCTGTTTGCTTTGGTCCTCTTTCTAGAATAATTACAGGAACTGCCATTCATTCCCATTCTGTTACCCTGATTATTCTAGAATAACCTGGTTATTAAGGTTTAGGCGTGTTTAAGAACATACTGCAAAGTGACAACTTGTCATGTTGGTATTATCAATACTTTAAAATTTCCATATTAGTGACCCAATTTTCTCAAGATTCCTGAGTGTTTAATTTGGTGGGGAGAAGGGGGGAGGGAAGTAAATTATGCCTCTGCCTTTTCTGTATTCAAAGTAACCTTAATTTTCTGTTTCTGAATAGAAACCTTTCCCTGAGAGGCTGAAAAAAAAAAAGAGCCAGAACAATTCTGTCTAACCACATTCTCAGCTTGGAAATCCTTCTGCTCCCATCAGATGTGGTGGGGAACACTTTGAAATCTCCCCCTGCCTGTGGCAGAGGTGCCATTGCTAAATTCAGGGAATTATGGAAATAGGAAGTGCTGAGTGGCCCACCCCAAACCTGCTCCTCAGAATATCACTTCACAGCCTTAAAACCCCACCATGTTTAATGAAATATATTCCCTGAAATAGCACTTTCCCTCTGAGGTGAGATATCCTCCAAGGGGCAGGTGTATTACAGCAGGTGTTTGCACTGTAATTTGGAATTTTCTGGGCTAGGAGGGATTTCTCCTGCAGAAGGAATGAAGTTTCACCGAGTGAGGCACAGCAAAGGCTCTGCTCTGGTGAAGGTGCCCATAAAGCTGTCCAGAACCACACTTCGCTGACGTAGTGACAGATTGGGCAATTTTGCTCTGGTAATTACTCAATGCTTCAGCAAATGGTAACTAAATCCTTTGGAAATCAAAATGTCTAATTGCACACGCACATATGGTGTCGCCCCAGCCATCCTGCAGAAGGTAATGGAACCAGCACACCCAAACCTTCCCGGAATTCCCCCAGCTCCAAAGCCACCAGTGAGACAAAACAGTTGGCATTTGGAACAGTGTTTGGGGGAAAATATGGCAATAAAAGAGCTTTTGGAAAACGTGGTGTGCTACACGCGAACCTGGGGCACGACAGCAAAATTTAGGTTGGTTTTGTCAATAAAGGGGAAAAGGTTAATGCTGTGATGGTGCTGCTCTAATCTCTCTGTACAGGAACCATTTTACTGCCAAAATTGCAAGGATGGGTTCAGTGTTTGGTCTGGGATGTTGACACACAAGGCCATGCCAGGGGAGTATGGAGGATTACTGGGCCCCAATTGCTCATACCAGGTCTGCTGGGGTCCTGGACCATGGGGGACACGTTTCCCAAGGGCCACGCTGAGCTCCAAATCCTGGTGGCTGAGCAGGAGAGCAGGGAAAGGACCTTGTCCAGGCCAGTTCAACCAGCTCCCACCAACCTTCACACTGAAGGAGGATCCAGACCAGAAAAGAGATGCAAGATTTTGTCTGAGAGCTTTGCTTGGCACTAACAGTGGTGGCAGATGATGCTGTGGGGTAGAGGAGACAAAATCAGGCCCTTCCATCCCATCAAAGCCAGAAATGTGGGACACCATCCTTAAACCAGGATTTCAGGTAAAATTCTTGGTCCCTTTTTGCCTCTGATGAGGCTCAAAGTCAGGAAAACCAAAAGGACAACTCTCCTTGTGGGGGCTAAATTAATTCTAACATGTTTATTTTAGAATGACTTCATCTGAGGAATTGCTAAAATCTGACCTCTGTATCCATCCATCCATCCATCCATCCATCCATCCATCCATCCATCCATCCTCCATCCATCCACTCCAGCTGCTACTCCACCAGATTTTAAGCTTTTAGGATTTCTGCTGCCAGAAAGAGGCAAAGCCCCCCTTCTTATTTCAACCATCACCTTCAATTACATACATTCAGCTTTAATGCAGGAGGGCAACTTTGAATTAATTATTAATTGCTGTTTCTGGACCAGCTTCAGCCCCTTTTTCTGGAAGACATAGTCCTATGTTCTACATTTTACAATTACTAGGCAGAAAACCTGCATCCCTTACATCTCTTCTTTTCCAAAGAATCCCAACCCCCCTGTTCTTGTGACTCTCCTCGGAATTAGGAGTTCTTCTTTTTATTTCTTGCTATTAATGTTTAGAAACTCTGAGGGTGTATGATTAATGCAGGTAGTGTGACTTTGATATAGGACAAAGTAGCATTAATTGTATGATATACATTATTTTTAAAACAACTACATTGTCTTCATCTTGCATAATTATCTCTTTGTTGCTGTTAATCAGGATTTCCCAAAGTGGCACACAATAAAAAGCATTAAGGTTTATGTCAGCAGATCCAAATCTGGAATCAAATCTATCTGTACCATCAGGTGCCCATTAGGCTGGTGGAATTGCACATTAAAGACACTCAGACAATACAGACGCTTTTCTCTTGCAGTAACTGGGAGAAAGGAGAAATTGGAGCTCTGGAAACAGATGTAGGAAAAGGCAGTTCCTGCCCAATCCATCACAGACAAGTGAAGAGAGGGAAAAGAGGTCAAATATTCACCCACTGATGTTTTCAAATGAATTTCTGATGTTTAGTGAATTTCAAGAATATCTCGCCACTTAAAAATATCCTCCAGTTTTGTTTTCACTCAGATTTTAGGACAAGGCTGTTTGCTGTGAAATTGTAAATAAAGGAGTTGGGGACTGCTGCACTAAAGGGCCCCCCAGGAGGGCAGCAGGGCTGAGCAGTGACTGTTCCAGGGGTGCCAGTCCAGCCTGGGGACAAGAGTGGCCACTGCCCCAGTTCCCCATCTGAGACATGGGATGAGTGTGGAGCAGACAGGTCCCCAACAGGGGCAGAGCCAAGGCCAAGGGACACAGAAAACCACCCAACCACTGGGGCAGCCTGAGGAACTGCTGCTCTGGTGCCACCAGCAGAGCTCAGCTTTGCTCTGGGGGCAAGACCCATTTCCTAGGGGAAGAATGGACAACTGGGCACAGTCATCCACGTGGGATTGGTGTGTAGGAAGAAGAGTAGAAAGGTTACCAGTTTTAATGTCGTTATGGCGAATGTTTTCTGCATTCTCTATGTTCATGATGGGGCTGAGTGGGAATTTCTTCCATGAAGCCTGGAAACACAGAGGCTTCAAGCTTTCCTTTCCCTCCTGTTCTTCTTGCACCTTTTCCTTTTTTTCTTCCCTTTTTTCTCTTTGTTCCTTTTTAATAAAAGACCAAAGGAACAGCAAGGAGCGCTGACATGTGCACACGTTGCCAGCTGTCCCTCCAGTGGCCTCCTCCCCTGGCTGCTCCTGCCATAAGAAACGCTATTGATGGAAGGGAAGGAGGATTTGTGTGACCATTTCCACCACTTCAGCCACACGAGCTCCCTGCAGAAGCTGGGCTCTGCTTCTCCTGGAGAGGGCAAGAGTGGGAAGGGAGCAAGGGTTGGCTCTTGTCCTTCTGCAGGTGTTCTGTGGACCCCAAAAGCCACACGAGGAGGGTGCAAAGCGAGGCAGGGCAAGGACACGACCCGGCGGGGCTGAGACAAGGAGAGGAGCTTTCAGAAAAGCAGGAAGGCACATCAGGCCAAAGGAGAAAATGAGCCTGGAGCAGTGAAGTAAGAATGATAATACCAAGCACTTATGTTCAAAGCACTGTACAAATATTAATTAATTAATCCTCCAAGCCCGCTCTGGAGTAGATAAGCAAGTGTTATTATCCCCTCCTTGACGGGGAGTCGGAGGCAGCAAGGTTAAGTGTCACGTCCAAGGCTACAGAGAAAGGCTTCAGAGGGTGTTTTCAGGGATAAACACTCCAAACCCAGCCCTGAGCTGACTCCAGGACTTGGAGCCATCCTGGCGGTGCCTTAACAGCAGACAGGAAGGGTCTGGAGAGGATCCTCCATCCCAGAGAAACCCGAAACACTTCTGCAATCACTTCTATCACAATTTTCACCCTTAGCACTCACAGTCAGGAACAGCCCTTGAACCTGGCCAAGGATGGCCTGGGAAGAGATGAGGAGGAAGAGTCAGATGTGTCCCTGGGTGTGCCATCCACCACCTCTTGTTGTCCCCTTGAGCATGTCCAGTTCCTCTTGTCACACAGGGACATAGTTGTCATGAGCTTAAAAATAAACGAGGAGGAGAAATTATTCAATATACAAAGTCATGTTGATAAGGAATTAAAAAAGAGGATAACTCTGACTCACCCTGATGCTTTCAAGGCTGTGGCCCCAAAAGAGGGAGCTCCACCATCTAGGGAAGTGGAAGTGTTGTGTTTCTCCTGAAATTTCAACCATCTTGTGCAGGTTTCCCAGCAAAAAATCAATTCTTGAGTGTTTTCCATCTGAAGGAAAAGAGGAAGAAGGGTTCTTTCTGGAACCTGACCCAGAAATTAAGTAACAATGGATCAAGGAACTCCAGTTTGACCCATTCCCCCTGTAAAAGGCTCCAGTTGGAAATGTTTCAGGTTTGGGCCAATTTTTCAAAAGTAATGAATATTTAGAAAAAGTGAATAGAAAGAGGAGACTCAGAATATGTGGCCAGGAAAACACTTTTCTTGGAAAAAAAGGGCTTATAGGTCAAAGGTGTCTACTGTTCACAATATGGATTAGAGGGGGATTTCTGTGAGCTCTGGAGGGAGCTGGGGGGAGGCAGCAGGGAGAGGAATTGCCTTTGGTCTCTATTTGTTGCTCCAGTTCCTGTTCTGACAGCAAAGCAGCTTTGATTGTAAGATGAATTGTGGGGCAGGAGCTGCAGCTCTGTTTTGGGATGTTGGTGTTTTCTCCAGCACTTCTGACTTCAGGGAGACAAGAAAAGTGAGGTGGGTGTAGAGCTGCCAGAAACAATAACAGGAACATTTGCCAATTAATCCATCACACACTGCAGCACCATTTACCTTTCACCTTCCCAATTCTGAAGAGTCGCTGTACAATCCAAATTATCAAATTGTTCCTGGATACAGCAAAAAATGAGAGGATGCGGGGTTAAAAAAAGGGACCCATCAATAATAGAACAATGCTTCTAATTTCCTGTGCAGCTCGTCAGACGTGACCTGATCAGTCAATCCTGTCACTATTTCCCCAATATTCCTTTTCAGCACACCTTTGCATAACCCCTTCTCAGACCATCTGCCCCACTCTTATTGGGATACCTGGGAAGCAGCACAAGCACCAGGAGTGGATGTGCCCCCGCCCCCAAAAATTTGTGATAGAAAACGCAGGATGGAAACTCTTCCAAGTTATTATTTAACCCTACCCTCTATTTTTGCTAGGATTCATAAACATAGGCAAAGAGAGATGTGTTTCCAGGTTTAACGAGCCATTTATAACTAATTACTGAAGCTTATTAAGTACAGCTTTGGCTTAGGCATTTTATCCCTACCTTTTCTCTACAGTATTCACCAAAATTTGGCTTCCTAAGAGGAACTAATTGAATTTCATGGTTTACACATTACTTGCACACTCTCTTTAATCCCCAGCTCTAGTTTTGCTCTTACAGATTGTCCCAGAAGAAAGCCAAAACGTTAACTTTGTATTTATTGTGCAAATAAGGGTGTTTTTAAAAATTCTATCTCCACAGACACACACACACTGGGCTGGAGCCTTTTCCAGTTCTTCAGTGCACTGGTGCAACTCCATCAAATCCAGCACCCACACACCAGTATGGGAACCAAAGCAAAATCTTCTATGGGTGACTATGGACAAACAGGATCAGATCAGCCAGACACTTGTGAGCTGCCAGGGAAATTGGCTCCCACCTAAAGATTTGGCTTGATTTGACTCCTGTGTGCTGGGCATGGCTGTCACACCTCCAGTCCTGTGTCCAGCTCTGGCCCCTCAGGACAAGAGGGCATGGAGGGGCTGGAGCATGTCCAGGGAAGGGAACGGAGCTGGGAATGGGCTGGAGAATTCCTGAGGGGGCTGGGAAGGGGCTGGGGAACTCCTGAGGGAGCTGGGAAGGGGCTGGAGAACTCCTGAGGGATCTGGGAAGGGGCTGGAGAGTTCCTGAGGGAGCTGGGAAGGGGCTGGAGAACTCCTGAGGGAGCTGGGAAGGGGCTGGAGAACTCCTGAGGAGCTGGGAAGGGGCTGGAGAATTCCTGAGGAGCTGGGAAGGGGCTGGAGAACTCCTGAGGGAGCTGGGAAGGGGCTGGGGAACTCCTGGGGGAGCTGGAAAGGGGCTGGAGAACTCCTGAGGAGCTGGGAAGGGGCTGGAGGATCCTGAGGGGGCTGGGAAGGGGCTGGAGAATTCCTGAGGGAGCTGGGAAGGGGCTGGAGAATTCCTGAGGAGCTGGGAAGGGGCTGGAGAATTCCTGAGGAGCTGGGAAGGGGCTGGGGAACTCCTGAGGAGCTGGGAAGGGGCTGAGCCTGGAGCAAAGGAGGCTCAGGGGGACCTTGTGGCTCTGCACAGCTCCTGCCAGGAGGGGACAGCCGGGGGGGTCGGGCTCTGCTCCAGGGAACAGGGACAGGAGGAGAGGGAACGGCCTCAGGCTGGGCCAGGGCAGGGGCAGGGTGGGATCAGCAGGAATTTCCCCATGGAAAGGGGGTCAGGGATTGGAACTGCCCAGGGAGGGTTGCAGTGCCCATCCCTGGAGGGGTCCCCTGGAGGTGGCACTCAGGGCTGGGGACAGGGTGGGCATGGGGCACTCCATGGCCTTTTCTACCCTCACTGATTCCATGATTTTTTAATAATGAAATTTGGGTGATTAACAGTTCAATGCACGTGGGGAAGCTTCCCTCTTTCACCTCCTCAAAGCTGACAGGTCCAACCAATGCCTCCGTGTCTGGACACAGCATTTCCTCCCAAATGCTGGAGGAAATGCTGGGCCCGATGGTGTCAGAGGGAATAATTTGTCTTTACCCTCAGCACAATCAATATTTTACCTTAAACTCTTGCCCCTGTAAGCACTTTGTGAACACCTGCTTTAGCACCTGGTACTGCCCAGGCCAAACCCCATCCAAGCAGTGATGCAATCCACCAGCTATTCCATTAAAAGGGAGCATTTTTATATCCCCAAACACACAGTTTGTATTTTCAGGTACATTTTAAGGCACTATGAGGCCAGGCACAAGCTGCAGTCCAGCTTTTTTGAAGGGGAAGCAGCACGAGGAGGAACATTCTGGGTAAATTTTTAATAAATGTGTGTGTGCAACGAAACAGCTGCAGCCCAAGGCATTTTTAGCAAGCTCCAGCACTGTGCTGCTTGATCTTTACCACAACATTTCCTACAGAAACAGTGTGAGGAAGCTTGCCCGGATTTTCCAGAGGGGCTGGGG
This sequence comes from Vidua chalybeata, assembly GCF_026979565.1. Taxonomy (NCBI): domain Eukaryota; kingdom Metazoa; phylum Chordata; class Aves; order Passeriformes; family Viduidae; genus Vidua; species Vidua chalybeata. The sequence goes on along the minus strand of NC_071537.1, from coordinate 1,759,175 downwards.
AATGCAGGCAACCTCCTGCAAAAGTTCAAGTAACAATTTCCAACACAAATGGAAACTTTTCAAGGGGTCTTCCTCTCTTTTGTTAGCTGCATCTTCAAGGGGTCTCCAAATGTGTGAGTGATAATAAAAAGCCATCTAGAGTTCACATTATTTGAAGTTTTAAGGAGGAAAATGTTAAAAGAAACAACCCTCTCTTCAGTGATAACACAGCTCAACCCACAAAATCATAGCCTAGAATTAAATTCTACTAACAGCAATATATTTGGGATGATTTTATTTTTATGAGCACAGCCTGTGGGCTGCTGTTGTGCAAATCAGCTTTCCCAGTGTGAATAAAAGTCAAAAAATAATTGTCTCAAAAATATTTTGAAAACTGCAAAATAACATCTTTTTTTTCCCATCCAGCCCTGTCTGAATAGCTGAGATGCGGCACAATTAAAAAACACACGTCAAAGAAACCAAAACGAAAACAAAAACAAACAAACAAACAAACCAAAACCAAACCAAAAAAAAAAAAAAAAAAAAAAAAAAAAAAAAAAAAAAAAGAAAGCTGAAGCAGCCACTCAGGCCTGGGAAAAATCAGCACTTCCAGTCAGATCTTGGCAGAGAGGGAAGCAGCAGAAGCTGAAGTCTCAAAGGAGGGACTCTCAGGTTACCACAGAGCTGGGGCCATCCCACCAATCCCACCTCCAATAAAAGTCTGACAGGGGATTTCAGGCCACGGGCCTTGTGTTTGCCATCTGCACGCTGGTGAATTGCATCCAGAGCCGTTGCCAAAACAAATAAATGGGGGGAAAAAACGAGGAAAAATAATTTTCCATTGCTTTCAGTTCCATGAATGCTCTGACCAAGAGATTGCTCAGAGCACTGGGGGCCCTGGCAGTGGCCAGGCTGGAGCACCTGGGACAGTGGGAGGTGTCCCTGCCATGGCAGGGGTGGCACTGGGTGGCATCTAAGGTCCCTCCCAACCCAAACCCTCCTGGGAGTCTGTGATTTCCTGAGGAAAGGAAGGTTTTCAGCACAGGGTGTGTTGGTGCCTCCCCTTGGGGACAGAATTTGGTGTCTTTGATAATCCTGCTCCTGGTTATGTCAGTTTAACCTGGCTGTGATTTTGCACCCTGCTGGGCAGGCAAAGGGGGAAGAGCTGGAGAGTCAAAACTGATCAACTTTAAGTTTTCTCTCCGTGCCTGTTATAAAAACAGCAAAGTGTGCAGGGAATGAACTGCTAAAATTGTATCCTTTGTTACAATATTTTTCCTCCATAAATTGTTCTAAGATTAATGTAAGTAATATACTCAAAAGTAACTGAGCACACTTTATTTTTAATACTCTCTTATAAATACACTCAGATGCATTTTGAAAGTTGCAAGTAAAATAACCTTTCATTTGTACTTAGAGTCTTAAGCTGAATTAAAGGATCAACTTTAATTAGCTAAAAAATAACTTATCTCTCTCACTGCCCGATCCATTTGGGGTGGACAAAAATGATCTTGCCTAATCTGCTCCCTCAATATCAATTCCATCTCTGGAGGAAAGAACAAGGTGTGTGCACTAAAAAGTAATGCAGAGAAGCAGAGAGAAATGTTCCTTAAAATATTTTAAGTGTTCTTTAGAGCTGAGATTTGAAAAAGAGCAAAGGGAAGAGTTTAGCCAAAACCTGGTTGTAATTCGTGGGGTTTGTGAATGGGATTTGTTGGGGAGGGCAGCAGCCTGTGTGATCTTGAGCTGTACATTTTTATATATGTATTTATATATATATGTGTGTGTGTATGTATATATATGTATATATATACAGCATATATTTATATCTTATCTATATTTATATTATTTATAGTTTTATTTATATTATTTATTTATATTTAGAGTTATATGTATAATTATATTTATAGTTATGCTATTTATATTTATATTATATTAATAGTTATGGTTGTTATAGTTATAGCTATAGTTATAGATATAGTTATAATTGTAGTTATAGTTAAATTTCTTTATAATTATTATTATAAATAAAGCATATAATTATTATTTTTTATTAATTGCATTTTTATTTATATTTATTCAGGTCTTTATCTCAGAAATGTGTTTCAAAATGTGTGGATGTGGCACTTGGGGACAAGGGTTAGAGCTGGCCTTGGCAGTGCTGGGGAACACGAGGACCTTTTAGGACATTTCCAACCTTAACCATGCTGTGATTCTGTGATTCTATAATCTCCAAGTGTGGAAAACACATCATGGACAAATAAATTTATTAAAATTTATTAAATTTATTAAAAACGGCCTCAGGCAGCAATGCAAGGTTCCCTGAGTGGCTTCATCCTGCTTCTCCCCACGAGCAGCCAAGCTGGGGAGGAGGTCAGTATGGGACAGCTGGAGCAGCGCCTGGTTCTGCCCCTGCCCCACAGGGTTTGTGCTCTCCACCTGCAGATCTGCAAGCAAATAATTCATGAAAATATTGCAGGGACCCTCCGTGCTGTCACTGCTGTCCAGGCTTCAGGGATACCTCATGGGTGAGGGCTGCAGGAATTGTTGGAGCCCCGTTGTGGAGGAGGGTGAGCACCCACCGTGAAACACCACCAGGGAGTTTTAAAAACTTATTATTCATCAAAATTTCCTCTATGTCTCCTGATGGAAGTCTCACCACTGACAACTCTGAAACTCTGACCAAGAGCCAGCCCTGGTGAGCTCCAGCCACCTGAATTCCCCCCTTGATGGTCAGGATGGAGCAGGGATGCTGCAAGAGGATTTCTGGCTTGCCATGGGTGAGGTGTCTTCAAGGTGTACAGTGTCCCTCACTTGTCTAAAATCAGCCCCAAACAGCTTTTCCTGTCACTCAGAGGCCGTTTCAGTGGTCACATTAAGGACCTTGAACACTTCCAGGGATGGGGCAGCCACAGCTTCTCTGGGAAAACACCTCCAGCTGGGAAAAATGTCAACTCAGCAGCCAGGAACCACAGCAAACCCAATTATCCTTGTTAAAGGATGGATTTTATGAATTCAAATGTCATAACAGACTAAAGTGACAGCCCCTGCAACATCCTTGCAAGGATTCCTTGCTCACCACACACTTGGAAGTGGAGGGATGGGGCTCTGCACATCCAAGATATGGACAATTCCCTTGGTGCCTGGAGATGTGGGACTAAAAAGCAGCTCTGCTCTCTTTCTCTCCTGTTTATCTCCCATCTTTGGTACAGTTACAGAACCAGAATGCAATAAAATGGTGCAAGGAGGACATAAAAGGGCAACTTTGCTCCCTCGTGGCACAAAGAGCTGCCCGTTCAGATCTGTCCTGTTTGCTCCTGTAGGACAAGTCAGCCTTAGAGAGAGAATAAAATGGTCACCAAAGCTCTTCCTATAGGTGGGAAATAGAGTAGAAACCTCAAAAAAGGGAGGTTTTCGTGGTTTTGGAGTGAACAGATTGCTTAGGTGTTTTCATTGTTTTAAACTCACTATATTCAAAAGAGATTAAAAAAAAATAAAAGTGATGGAATTTCTTCTATTCCTAAGAATGAACAGTGACTTAAAAAACAAACATAACAAAAAAAAAAAAAAACCAAAAAACAAAAAAACCCACCAAAAAAAAAAACCACAAAAAAAACCACAAAAAACAAAAACAAAAAAAAAAAAAAACCAACAACAACAAAAAAAGCAAATCAACAAACCAAAATATATATATATATATATATATCATGCTGGGCTTAATTGCTGCTTTATATCCAAGCCATAATGAAGCCCAGGAAGGGCATCAGGAAGGGGAGAGGCAGCTCAGGAGCAGTGTGGGGCCACAGCCTCCTTCCCCCTCTGTCCCCCACCCTCCCCTGGCCCGAGGTGTGTGCTGTGATCTCAGTTTTGTAGGAATGAAGGAGAAAAAGCCTTTTTTTCAAACAGCTCCGCAGCACTCAGGGATTGCTGATACCAAGATCCAGCTCAAAACCTCCACCACGTCCCCCCCCTTCACTCAGGCAGCATTCCATTAATTTAGAAAGCATGATCTCATTAAGAAATTCCATTCCAAAGTTTCTGGAGTTGAAAAGCTGGGGAATTTCCCCAGGTTCTCAAAACCTTTGGTCAAAAAAAAAGCCAAGTTACTCCCCATTCCTCTTTAAACAAATAAGGTTAGCAACCCTTTTGCCATTCACAATTCAACATTCACACTAAATTAATTTTTCCAAAAGTAATTCAAATAAAAGCTTTGCTGCTGCTACCCTTTTCAGAGCTGCAAGATTGAATAAGGCATCTGAATAAAATTGTGTATTACAGCCTTCTTTAATATTTAAGCATGACATTCATTGATTTGTTTCTTGTTTTCTGCAAACCTTGACAACATGATAAAATAAATCATAAGAAGAAAATATAGTGGTAACATCTTTTATGGACTTCACATAGTCATCAATCTCAAGCTGTGAGTGAATTATCAGTGCAGCAAAAAGATCTATGTTTTAAGAGCTCCAATAGCACACTAGCTAGAGGTTTTTCACAAGCAAACTCAAGGCGAGTGACTGATAAGCATCATTATTGTTTTCTGAGAGTCTGGTTTATAGTGTGTTGTGGAGGTGTTGGCATATATGTTTCAGAAGGAAAGGTTTGATCAATTCTAAGTAGACATCTACTAACATATAAAAAATATAACAAGGGTTCCTGCTGAGCAGCATTAAAGTACCTATTGCACCATGTCAGCATGACAGGCCCCATGTTGTGTTTTCGATTATATTTAATATAGAATTAACCTTTCTTAATGGAACATATTGTGCATGCAACGGGAGTGAAAAATATTTATTTTGACCAAAACAAATATCATCCTTATTTAGGTTTTAAGGAATACTTCTTTATTTTCAATTTATAAAACTTCTCATCATAAAATTGTCTCAGCCCTGAACTGACAGGAAGGAATAAAAAGGTTGTTGTTTTTTGTTTTTTTTTTTTTTCCCTGTGGCTCATGAGCCATAAAGACAGGAAGCTGCTGAGGGCATCAAGAGCAGCTGGGAAAAACATCTGTGGGGCAGCAAATGGGGAAAGGGGGAATGTGGGCACCACCACCACCTTATCCACTGGTAATTCCATGAAATGCAAGGAGCCATCCCATTGGAATTACCAGATGCCAACACTCTCCACGCTGGTGGTTTCAATGGGGAGGCACATCCCCAAAACCAGGATCCTTCTGTGTGGAAGATAACAGAATTGAGGAGCTCCTCTGGGGTAACCAAAGGCTGGGAAGAGAAACATGGAGCTAGGAATTAATTGGACGGGATAAAGCAGCTCGCTCGCAGGAGCTGGCACTGCTGCATAATGAGGTTATGCAAAGGTATCATCGTTTTGCTGTGAAAAATGCCACTCCCGAAAGTAACTCTTTCACCAGGCTCCCAAATGTTTTATATCTGCTAAATGGGCTAATGAAAGCTTTAGGTTTAGAAAGCAGTAGCCTAGGGATTGTAAGAGTAAATATTAAGATGTTTTCTGACAAGCTGAATATATGTGGTTTCCCACAAAATCCCACAGTGCTTTGCACTCCATAAATATCACTCCTCTTCCCTCACAACTTTTACTCCATGAAATATGATGCCGCCGTCCACTAAAACATAGCTGCACTTTCCTTGGGCTCGAGCCCCGGCACACATTTATTTACATAGGGTGAGCACCATTCATCACCCTCCTAATTAATGCAGTCAGGCAGGAGGGGGTGAAGGATTTCCTTCGCCATCCCATCCCGAGGACACGGGAATTTTCACGGGAATCTCCTCAAGCACAAGAAACCCCAACTCTTGGAGGCCTCTGGCATCGAGCAGAGCTCGCCAAATCCACGAGGCCAAACCTTCACATGAATTTTTGGGGGCAGTGTGGCTGGTGGCCTGATGGATTTGGTCAGGTAGGGATGCTCTGAATTATTGATATTCCAGGGTGAAATTCCTGTCACTTTAGGCTCAGCCCTTCCGGCTGTAGCTGGGAGGAGCTGTGGCCTGGAAGAGGAGACACAAAGACTTTCTCGATGCTATTAAAGGCTGGGGAAGAGCTGCAAAAAGTGGTAAGTATTATTTGTATCCATTTCCTCCTTTTATTAAGGAAGCTGCCTGAGAGTTAAGCTTGCAGCAGTGCCCTGGCTCGGTCTCCTCAGGTTATGGGAGCAAGGCCTGCTCAGTAGCAAAATTCAGAATCTCAAATGACGTCCAAGCTCTGCAAAATGCTTAACTTGGTAAGTGGGGAGATTTTCTTGTAAATTCAATTTTTCTTGTAATTCAATACCGCACCAGAGGTCTCACTTGATGGAAAAGAGGCTCTGTGCTCCTGGAGTGTTTTACAAATATGTAAATATTATACCTAAGCTGCCCCTGTTAATTAAATATGGCACTTTACACAAGCATATTGTTTCCAGTCTCTATGTTCTGGCTTAAATCCATCATCAGTAATTACGTTCTGTCCTTTTAAATTCTTTCCTGGCTTAATTAGCTAAATTATTCTACTTCACTTCCTGTCCCAAACTTGCACGCAGGGCTGGTGACCCTTCCCTGTGGCTCCTGGGTTTTGTCCCCTCGTAGGAGCTGTGGCATCATCACTCATCCATGGGGAGGTGGGAATTCCACAAGGTGGGAATTCCACAAGGATGCTGTGGCTCCCCAGTGCTGTCACTGGGCTATCACAACTTACTCAACACTTAACCACGGTATAGATTTGTATATGTTTTACTTACTTTTCTTGAAACATTTTTATATCATATCTGCTCCCCCCAAATGTTTTTGGTAAGTAATAAATACAATTCCTAGTGTTAAAGCTAAAAAATACTCTGCTCCCAACTCTCCTCATATTTATTTAGATGAAGGAATTAAGCAAAAAAAAAAAATCATCCAAACCATCAGGCTATGCAAAATAAATCAGAAATTAATACCTGTTAAAGCCAAAAGTGCTGAACCAGAAGAGCACATTGGAGGCACCGGACAGTACAGAATATCCAGGACTGCTAATGAGAACTCCCCATTTTTAATTTCCAGTTATTTGGATATTAAATGAATGGCTCCAGGTCTTAGGAACGTGGAACAGCACCACAGATGAGAGAAAAATTCTGTTCAAATCCGAGAGGAGTTCTACGATTAATAAAGATAAAGCAGGGACAAGGTAGGAAGGGAGGGAGCTGCAGTTTAATATACTTATCCTATGAATATTTCTATAAAATCTCTTTAAGTTTTTTTAGTGAAACAAAGTCCTGAATAGAAATGGAATATTTATTTTCAATACCAGCTTTTAGCTACCAAGATTCCATTAAAATTATGCCGGAGAATAAAAAAAAAAATTAAAGATATGTATCTTGCTAATAAAAATGCACTTTGGTGGGAGATGTTGTGGAAGCAGAACCTCCTGTAAATTAGGTCACTTCTCCAGTAAACCATCTCCTGAACTCCTTTGTGGGAATTATGTAGGAAACAGGTTTTCTTTTCAAATCTTAATATAAAACTTGGAGAGGGAACAAGTCTTCTACCTTATTCACATTCATAAAAAAATCATAATGTAGCATCAATATTCACTTAATAAAGAGACCATTTACACTGCTGGGCTGCTGTTCTTTTGTTTGCCAGGGTGGATTTTTTTTTAATCATATGGAAGAGTCGGTGCAGCAACATCTGTGACTTGTCAGTCATTTAATTAACCAAAGAAAAGCTAGCTATTCATTTTATTTCTGTATATGTTAATGCTAAAAACTAATAGAAAACAGCTAGTAAATTGTCCTCTGCATATATTGGACACAGCAACAATTACTCTGGCAGAGAAGATATAATAAAAGAGGAAATTTTAATAGTATTCTTATTCTATTTATTCTCAGGGGCTTCTGTTTCAAGGTACTGTAGAAATTAACAATTATTTCTTTTCATTGTTTTTGATGATCTTTTTCTATTATGGCCCTATCCGGCTTAAAAGAAAATATAATTTGAACTTTTCTTTTTTTTTTGTATTAAATTTTCTTTGGCACCTGGAGATTTCCTTTCTGGTTGGTTACAGGGAGGTCCTGAGAAGGTTCAGAAAAATAAGCAGCAAGTGTTTCTTTCAGACAGCTGGTTAAGGCATGTCAGTTATTGGGACAATCAAGAGAACTCAGCTTAAAACGCAGAACTTTCACATAATAAAATAATTTGCTTTTCCAGCCTTCATTTTATTGACAAATATGTCTTTCCCATATTTTTGGAATGTCTGTCATATGATACGTCTAAATACTTGCTATTGCTCTGCTATATAAAGCAATTAACTGACTCTATACAGCAAATTGTCAGAGGATTTCCCCAGAAAGCTTGGGGAAATCTAACCTACGGAACTGTTCTCCAATTTATTGACATGCTACGGTGGTGAAAAAAGTAGGACATCAATAAACAGCTTTAGCTGGAAAACTGGAATCTGATTATAAGTATTGGGAGCTGGAGACCAGAGCCTCAATTAAAATACATGGCATGGCTTTAGTTTAAAGCAGAGAGGTGCTGGGTTGTAGTGGGGAAAAGCAAGGCTTGGTGAAGGGTGGGAATGCAGAAATGTGGGGTTTTCCACCCCAAGTTCCCCCTGGGACTGCTTGAACTGGATCCAGGTTCAGCTCCTCATCCCAGACCACTCCTCTGCCTCCAGGAAGCTCTGACAGGGAGAGAATCTCGAGGATTTTGGGCAGGAAATGATCTTGTCTTCCTTTCAAGGGCAGAGCCATGGCGCAAGGGGAAAGTTGGAGCACAGGTTGAAGAAAAACAGCTCAGGACTGGCCCTGGATGGATTCCCCACCCTCAGGGAAAGTCCTTCTACCTCCTGCAGAATCCAAATCCCCCAAAACAGCAGGTTTGGAAATTTTGGGTTGAGAAAAGCAATCAAACCATAACCATTTAGGTTTGTGCAGTAAATATTGATTAGGACCGAAGCACCTGCATAGGAAAGTAGATTTAAATAGTTCAGGAAGTGCTGGATCACTCACAGGAATTTCCAAAATAGGGAATTTCCAAAATTCCCATAATTCATGAACAGGATTTCAGAATCGCAGAATCATTAAGACCTCCAAGATCATCAAGTCCATCTTCTGACTGAGTTGCACCAAAAGTGCAGTAATAGACTAAAAACAAAGCAAATCCCAGATTTTACAGGATCAACCATGGCCAAAAAAAAAAAAAAAAAAAAAAAGAAAAAAGGGGGAAAATGACAGAAAAATATGTCATTTTTAATACAGTGAAGGAAATCTTCCTACCTAAATTTTAACTTCATTATTTTTACTAAAAGACTTTGTGCTGTGCCACTGGTAGTACCTCACCTCCAGTGCTGAGAGGACAAGGAAGGGCTGCTGAGGCTGGCTGGAAACAGTTGCTTTGTTAACAAATTATCTGCCTAAGCACAGCTCTTACACCTGTGTAACTTGAGCTTTTCAACTCCTTTTCCTGCTCTTTTATCACCACTGGTGCTTACACTCATTTGAACCTGGGTTTTATCTGTAACCTCTTTTGCTGACGTTAAGGGTTGGTTTTATATTGCCACACAAGGAGCAATAGGGGCTTGATCTTGGCGTAGCACAGAAGACAAAGAGGGAAAAAGCAGAGGAAGAAACTCCAAAATGAGCTGCAGCCCTTCCTTTGGAAGTGTTCCCCCTTGATGAAATGCATTTGTACGTGTCAGGAGCCCGGTGCCACCTTCCCTGTATTGTTAATATTCTGGTTATCATGCAAGAAGTGGTTGATGAACAAGTTTAAGCAGTGTGCAAACAATGTCACCTGCTGGGAAGTGTTAAGGTACCCATCATACCATGTCAACTTGACAGGCCTCATGTTGTGTTTCTGATTATATTTAGTCATATAAAATTAACTTTTCCTAATGTAACGGGTTGGGGAGGCAACATGGACAGCGCAAGAGTTATTTAGGGTAAAACCTATTTGTATTCAGATTTACTAATGAGAAGCACAATGTGAGCAAAATCCCCCCACTCACTGAATGCATTTGTGGAGTGCCAGGGCTGGAGTGCCTCGAGCCTTAATCCGTGGCAGAGCTGATAAAGCAGGAGGGTTTTGTGGGGTTCCTGTTGTCCAGCAGTGCCAGCTCCGGGCCCCACACAGCTCCTGCCTGTCCAAGGCAAGACTGAAGCTGTCTCCAACTTGCCTGGTGCTGTGCTCACCTCCATGTGGGAGTTTTCAGAGCTGTTTAGAGTAGGTTTTAGGGAATTACAGTGCTTGCTGGTTTCCAGTCCTTTTAATTTTACCCCTTTCCCCCCCCTTTTCTTTTAATCTCTCCTCTCCTCTCCTCTCCTCTCCTCTCCTCTCCTCTCCTCTCCTCTCCTCTCCTCTCCTCTCCTCTCCTCTCCTCTCCTCTCCTCTCCTCTCCTCTCCTCTCCTCTCCTCTCCTCTCCTCTCCTCTCCTCTCCTCTCCTCTCCTCTCCTCTCCTCTCCTCTCCTCTCCTCTCCTCTCCTCTCCTCTCCTCTCCTCTCCTCTCCTCTCCTCTCCTCTCCTCTCCTCTCCTCTCCTCTCCTCTCCTCTCCTCTCCTCTCCTCTCCTTTCCTTTCCTTTCCTTTCCTTTCCTTTCCTTTCCTTTCCTTTCCTTTCCTTTCCTTTCCTTTCCTTTCCTTTCCTTTCCTTTCCTTTCCTTTCCTTTCCTTTCCTTTCCTTTCCTTTCCTTTCCTTTCCTTTCCTTTCCTTTCCTTTCCTTTCCTTTCCTTTCCTTTCCTTTCCTTTCCTTTCCTTTCCTTTCCTTTCCTTTCCTTTCCTTTCCTTTCCTTCTTTTCCCCCTTTTTAAAAATTTTTATGGTAATATTTTCATTTTTTCAGGTCAGCCATATTTTCCATGTATTTCTTGGAGTGTCTTACTGCCACAGATGATATCCCCATGGCACAGGCCAAAGGAAAATCCCAAGCAGAGGAGCTGGGAACACATTCCCTTTCCCAGAATGTTCTGGCTAAACCAGGCTGAGAGTTACCAAACTGCTTTGATTAAGAAAAAAAAGCCCAAAAAAAGTCCAATTTCTCCACCAACCAGCACAACCTCTCAGCACTTGCAGGCAGCAGCTTGGGCTCCCTTTGGTTCTTTGCCATCTGAAATTCAAGGTTCAGTGACCCATTCCTACCCACTGGCTGTTGGGCAAAGGATCAGGATTTATTAATTATTATAAAAGCCAGGGAGGGGGCCTTCCTAATTAAAGACTCCGAGTGTCACTCCTCATTTTGGACTGCTTGCCAGCCTGCTGTACCTGGCTCTGCTCAGATGACACTCAGCCCTTAGCCTGCAACTGGATCCTTAGGAGAAATTAAGGGAGGAAAATGCAATAAAAAAAAATCTTCAACTGCTTGTGCAGAAAGAGAGAAGGTGAAAAAGAGTGTAATTGTTCAGTTCAATAAAGGGGGAGACACAAAAATGCCTTTTTTATTAATGTTGTTGAGGCTTAAAGGCTGAAATTTGGCATGGAACTGCTCTGGAGGAAGCTCATATGAGAGGAAACCAAATGACTGATTTACAGGCACCTGGAAATTGCTTCCCACTCTGGCTCATTAATGGCTAAATTGGGCTTAGTCCTCATCCAGCAACACTCCATTGGCCCAGGATGCTCTGGCCATGAGGCCCCTCTGAATTTCCAGCACTGGTCAAGGCTGCATCAAACTCATCATTATTTCAAGCCCCAAACTATTTAAATGAATTAAAGGAATATTAATAATGTGAAATGCAGGCAGCCTGTATGAGCTTAGGAGATGATGAGGGGCTCTGGCAACATTTTTCTTTATGGCCAAGACCTTCAACAACAACAATTTTCTGAGAAAAAGAACTATTTTGTAAGATAAAGAACTACTTTTGAGAGAAAAAAAATGTATTTCTTCTTATCCTTGCATTGCAGTGACAGGAAAAAGACAGGTTTTTGTCACTTGAAATGATTTTGCAATGAAGTAAATCCCCGATTTACAAAAGTTTAGGACATCACTGGGAGTAAAAGGTACTGCTGCTTAATTAAAATGTACTTGATGGGTGGAAATCAGCATTCAAAGCACCGAGGAGTTACAGCAGCAGCGACAAACGAGTTTGTGTTTTGTGTTGCGATTTACTGCCAACAGCTCTGCCTTCCCCGGGCCTTGTGATGTTCCAGGGAATGGGCTGGAAATTCAATCCATGCCTAATGGGCTTAACTTGGGAAGGGAAAAGAAAAAGCACCCGCTGCCTGCTCCAGTCTGTGCCCCCCTGCCCGAGCTGCCAGGAGCAGGGGACAGAAATTGCTGATTTTAATGGATAACGGGAATAATTGAACCTGGACAGAGGAATATCTGAGCAGGGGAAGGGAAGGGAAGGGAAGGGAAGGGAAAGGAAAGGAAAGGGAAAGGAAAGGAAAGGAAAGGAAAGGAAGGGAAAGGAAAGGAAAGGAAAGGAAAAGGAAAGGAAAGGAAAGGAAAGGAAAAAGGAAAGGAAAGGAAAGGAAAGGAAAGGAAAGGAAAGGAAAGGAAAGGAAAGGAAAGGAAAGGAAAGGAAAGGAAAGGAAAGGAAAGGAAAGGAAAGGAAAGGAAAGGAAAGGAAAGGAAAGGAAAGGAAAGGAAAGGAAAGGAAAGGAAAGGAAAGGAAAGGAAAGGAAAGGAAAGGAAAGGAAAGGAAAGGAAAGGAAAGGAATTTTAAAAAATACTCAAAAATTACAAAATAGATTTTAGAAGTTGCTCATCAGTGAAATGTTCACTCTCTGCAAAGTTTCCTATTTCTAGACATGAAAATAGAACTATAATATTGGGGTGTTCTGGGTAAAACTGGGATGAGTGCATTGGAAGAGCAGAGACCTTCACTTGCTCTCCCAGCTGCCCTGGAGCCAGGCCATGGCTCTGCTGCCATCCTGATTCCTGTCCTGAGGAAAGAGAGGAAGATGGGACTCAGACTCACAGGTGGGTAGAAAATTCACACCCTGTGCTCCTACGCTGAAGGAAGTGACCCACCAGCGGGATTTGGGACAGAACAGGTGGACAAGGAAAGGAAAAGCACATGCAGGAGAGGATTGGCTTCTGCAGCCTCATGTCAGAGAGAGAATGCTCAAAGAACAGGGCAGTTTAACAAGTCACATAGTTTTTTTTTTAAAGAAAAACACTTTCACCTGGGAAGGCAGTGACAAGGAACCATCTGCAATCAGCCTCCCCTCACCTTTTTCAGGTGGAAGCCAAGGAAATCCTGCAGTGATATTACCTGTGCTAATGTGAGCAGAGCTCAATCCACAGGAGAATAGGTGAGCAAATGTGGGTGCACACAAGTGTAAGCCCCAATTCAAGAATGTGTCCCTGATTGCCTGGAGGGGAAAAAAAAACACTCCTGGCAAGTGGAGAATGCATTATCTCCGTAATATAGCTGGAGATACCGGAGGAAATTTCAGCATCAAATATTTGTACACAGGCCCTATTTATTAAAAGCAAATATTGACCGTTCGGTCCTTAAATATTTTAAATAATTTATTCTAAATATTTTGATACCGGAGTAAATTAATGCTAAAGCATTTCTTTGTTTGTGCCAAATCAGTGCTTCCCAGTAGGAAGTTAGTCCATCCTTGCAAGCAAGCTTTCACTCTCAGTAGGCAGTCCATTTCTGTAGAGTGCCATTAACTTAATTTCAAAAAGAACCAGTAAAGGTATATGGAGCAGGCAGTAATAGCATGGAAAATATCCAAAATTACTAGAGCCCAGCAACAGAACTTCGATGCCATTTTCATGCACTAATAATTTGTAGTTTACATATTGAAGGTAACTATAAACTGACTACTTCCTTGGTTAAGTCTTGCAGGTAATTGCAAATATGTTGTTAGTGCTGTACCTTTCCCCATCTGAGAGCAGCATCTCTAGGAAAAACAACAGAAAGCACAATTTTCACTTTATTTCCAGAAGTGTTCTGGAGTTTCTTTGTCACCAACAATATTAAATTTACATGTGATCAAACTATAGAAGTGTGGCAATCTTAAAACTAGATTTCATAACCAGAAATTGTAACATTTTGGATACTCTTGGCTTTAAGTCAAATCTTGTCTTAATAAAGCAGATTTGATGAATATGAACTACACACATGGAAAATTATGTGTTCCAAATCAGAAAAATCTTTTGGAACTCCCCTTTATTTTGGCTGAGAAATTTAATCTGTGGAAAGAACAATATCAACACGACAACGTTGTTTACTCTTGGGTGTCATGCAAGACAATTTGTGTGCGAAGTGGGACACAGACTTTCCTGTTCCTTTGAGGTTTTCATGAAGAATTCTGTACTTTTACATTTCTGCTGCCCCAAGAGCTACTGGTTGGATGGTTTTCACATGCAAAGCAGTTGTAGCAAGGAGGCTAAAACTTAAAGAGGATGGATGGATTTAAAGAGGAGATGGAACAAGGTGGCCTTTTGTTATTCCAAGGTCACCAATATCCCAAATCCCCAGCTCTGTTCGATCTGCTCATGGTGATGGACTTTTGGACCATGGACACAAGAGTTTTGCTCACAGAGGGCACAGAGATGACGTGGGAAATGAAGGGAGAATCTTCCTATCTGGTTAAATCCAAAACTCCTGCTGGTTTCACTTCTCCCAGTTTCAAGGTCTCCTTTTGAGACAGGAGTTCTCTTAGAAAGGTAACAGAAAATCCTGGGAAAGACTTCCAGCCACTCACATACCTCATTTATGTTATCAGCCAGTGTTTTCCCTGCTCACAGAACCTACATTTCACAGTTCAACTCCTAATTTAAGCATTTCTGATATTTGAACCTGTGATGTTTTTTAAATTTTGCTGTGTTTGCCCTGTTGGACATTTACACTTTGGTTTCCAACCACTTTGGTTTCAAATCACTTAAAATATTTGTTGCAAAAAAATTATCATCTCCTCTGAGAGACCACAGAATTTTTTCTGATAGATAAAATCACAGATCAAGATCAGCCTTGCATCAAGGTCAGCAATTAAATGGGTTAATTCTTCACCTTTTCGGTAAACCAAAAAAAACCTGCTCTGGGACCGGGCAATGCTTGGAATATTTGGGAAGAAAAAGTTCGAAAAAGTGAGAGAGGCTGAGAAGAGCCCTTGCAAAATGGGCAGCTTCCATCCATGTAGCTGGAGCCCAGGTTTTGCTGGCCGTGCCAAGTGGAGATCCTGCAGCTGGCGGAGCAGGCAGGAGGTAATTGCAGTGCTGGGCCAGCTCCCTGGGAGGAATAGTGCAACCTGCATTTTGGGCCCGAGAGCACGAGCCAGCACCACAAATGAGGCAATGTGATCTGCAAACTGCAGGACAGCATTGCTGCCCTCAAAAAAAAGACATCCAGTGAGAAGGTTGTTCAGCGAGAAAAGAGGATATTAGCAAAAATCCTTTTGCTCATTGGCCATCCAAGGGGAGTGCACAGCAAAAGGCATTTTTGGCCGATATTTTAATTAGCAGATAAATCGACTTACAACAGGCACAAGGTTTGTAGCAAGGCTCTCAAACTGAGTAACTCCCTCTGCTCACCCTCCCAGTGTCCAAGGCCACGTTGGACGGGGCTTGGACCAGCCTGTGGAAGGTGGACACCAGTGGCAGGAGGCTGGAACTGGATAATCTTGGAGGTCCCTTCCAATCTAAACCATCCTATAAATCTGTGCTGCTTCAACCACAATGGCCTCGAGAAATCTGAGCATCTAAAGGAAGTCGTATCCTTCCTTCCATATTTTGGAGGTATCCAACGCCTCTGGATCCAATGTCCTGTTTAAAAAAAAAAAAGTTCAGTTCCTTCCAAATCAGGACTTTTTGCAGCTGGGTGTTGGGCATGGACTCAATCCCTCCTCCAAGGGAAGATGTCCCTGTGATTTCCTGTGGCTACCCTGACCCCCTCGACCCTGCTCCTCCCCAGGGCGTGGGGAGGGATGCAGAGACTGAGAACAGGAGCAGAGAGCCCCAACCCTCCCGTCGGGATGCCCTGTAGGCAGCGGAGGAAATGGAGTAAGGACAAGGAAAATTGGATTTAATAATTGCCACTAATAAAGGGGCAAGCGCAGAGAGCCAGTTCTACGCTGCTGGCAAAATTAATTGCTCAAGGCACATTAACAGTGTATTAGTTAACACATACACAGTGAGTAAATTGTAATTAAGCTAACTAACTAAATAATAAATACTTAGACTTTGTATGACAATTGGTCCTTGTAAAAATCCTTTCCACGCCAGTGATAATTATTGACTTGCACAACTTAAACTGAAAAAATCCAAATTGATGCCCATTTATTTTAATCTTCAAAATGGCTTGGATTGGTATTTCTATTTTTTTGTATTGGTAAATGAAAGAATGATGTCATACAGCAGCATTAAGTACTATTAAAAAGGCCATAACTAACCTTGGGTGCATAAATAATACATAAAATGACACTTTTATGCACTTTGTGAAGAATTGCTTCATGGGTTATGCAATCTTTTCCAAAACAAGTTCCAAGAAATAACATCACCCGTTATGTTTCATAGCTACAAATTGGTAACTGAATTAACATTCATTTATTAAGTTTACATGGAGAACTCCTCTAATTCAAACGCTTGCAGATTATAATTTATTTTTATCCGAGGTATAATTTTTCATCTCTTGTTTTTGCCAAAGTCAATACAACCTCAGCCAAACTCTGGTTCCAGTTCTTCATTTGTACCCTCCTGTTCTTGGCTACTTACCTAGATGAGTCTTTTCTAGCCGGGAAGGTAAATAAATGAGCTTGGATCACCAAAAAAAAAAGTAATTTGTAAAATTTTGAATTTCAACTACGGTTCCTGAGTCAATATTGACAGCTTTAGGATCCTACTCCTGCAATTTAATAAAAAAATAGAACAGAGAATTGCTTTTGCACATATGGAACTTGAACAACTGATCTGCCAGGAGAGGTTGAATATGTTATTTTTTTAATAATCTGTTTTATTTCTCCTATCCCAGTTTAATCTGCAAGTCAAATACAGGCGCACGGTGGAGCGGGACAATATGAAAAGACCTTTTCTTCATGAATAAGCTCCATGAAAGTCCCAAAAAGGACTTGTCTTCTGGGACATTTACAGGCTGCAGCTCTGAAGAGGTTTACAGTAGCATAGAATCACATGGAATGTCAATAAACAGGGAGAAGAAAGTGAGGAAGGAGAACATGGATAAGGAGATGGAAAAGCAATAGAGAGATAAAAAAATTTTCTGGTGGACCTTGTGCAAACCAGAGGAATTAAGGAAGAAGGAACTCATTGTTGCCCAGAGAGGCTGTGGGTTCTCCATCCCTGGAAGTGTCCAAGGCCAGGTTCAACACTGGGCTTGGAGCAGCCTGGGATGGTGGAAGGTGTCCCTGCCATGACTGTGACTGGATGAGCTTTAAGGTCCCTTCCAATCCAAACCATTCTGGTATTCTATGATTTTACAATTCTCTAAATACTGGAGTAAGTAAGGGCCTTGCTGCAGTCACTGGGGTCAGATTTAGGTGAGGATTCAACAGTTTAATCTGAAGGAGAGTCATTACTGGGAGCAATTTTTGTGGGAACCTTTACATTCCTGGCTCAAAAGGAAATACTCCTGCTAAAAATCTCCTCATGGAAAGAGGTCCTTACAAAATACACGACACAACAGGAAGTGACACAAATTCAAATTTGTCCTTGGTAGATGGTTAAAGACTTTATGGAACCGCTTACAGAAAATAACCTCAGACCGAGTTGATTCATTTCAAGTTAAATGGAAAGACAAATAAAGTCCCATAAATTCAGTTTTCCTATAGCAAAAGGGAAAATGTGGTAAAATGTCAAGGCATGAAGTTATCTGGACTGCAGAGAACACAGAGCAGGAGGTCACAACCCCTCCTGCCCTGGCAGGGTGCAGTGATGTAGGGATGCCCCTGAGGCAGTTTTCCTCATGGACTCTGATGTCCCAGGGTCCTACGAGGTTCTGATCCAAAATTATGTCTAATCAGTCACACTAAACAATCCTCCCTTTGTTGGACTGTCCATTATTCGCTTGTTCCAGATCTTCCCGGGTTTTTTATTTTCCAAATTCTGAAAATCAGTCATTTCTTAAAATTGAAGGGAAAAGGAGTTGCTAGAGAACAAATCCACCTTATCTCGTTGCAAAAATATTTAACCAAGTCTTTCTCTTTGATCATTTAAGTGCTGAAAGGGGCAACCCAGGGACATTTGGAGTCTGGAGGTGTCCAAGGAATTCCTGGATGTGGCACTCAGTGCCCTGGGCTGAGGACAAGTTGGGCAATGGGCACAGGTTGGACTTGATGGGCTGGGAGGGCTTTTCCAACCGAAATAATTCTGGGATTCTGGGATTCAGTGAATCAATCAGACCCCATTCCGTGTGCCTACGTGCTGATGGTTAGGACAAGGCTGAGGTGAGTAGGACCAAGGTGCACAAACAGCCAGGTGAGGCTCTTTGACCTGGAGAACAGGTAACCAGGAATGACTGAACACTTTGGATCTATTAAACCTGTTAAACATGGCTGAAGTCTGAACTTGGCTGATAAATCATTCCAGAGTGTGTCTTGCATGGATTGAAGGGAGAAGGAAATGAAATATATAAAAAAGCCATCAAGACTGAAATTATTCTTTAACCTCCACAGCCTTTAAAGTGTTTCTCAAAGCCTAATGATACCTTGTCATTTTTCTGATTTAATGCACATTCGTTCAGGTTGGCCTGGGCCAGGGGGGTCCTGTTTCTTCACAGACAATTTCCAGAGTTGGGATAAGGATGTTTCAACCAAATCCAAGCAGCTTCTCCTAAGCAATGTACCCAGCATTAGGAAAAGTAGAAATTTGTGAGTTTAGAAGACTTCATCATTAAAAATCCCTAGCTTAACCTAGAAAACAGTGGAGTTTTATACAAAAAGTTGATTTTTTGCCTTTTTTTTTTTTTTTTGGTGTTGATTTTACCTTCTTTCCATTGCAAAAGCAGAGCTGTCACAGTAAAGATGTGTTGATGCCTTTCAGGCTGTTACTGGAAAAAATAATTATAAATCTGCCAAACACCACCCAAAAAAAAAAGTTGTATTTAACTATTCTGTTTCTCTATTTCCCTAATTCTGAGTTGAACTTCAAAACCTCACTGGACTATTTATAGAAGGCAGTTGGGATTCTGTTCCTTCAAAAAGAAAACCAAGGATATAAAATATAGCACAGATATGTTCAGAGGACTTCAAGATGCGAAATGGAAAAGTATTCTATGTATGACTCCAAAAATGAGAACTTATATAAAGCAGTTTGAGCATATTATTTTGGTTTTTCATTGTTTCTTGTAGCTTCTGTCTAATCCAATGGATTAGATCATCCAGGGCTCTAAATGAAGCCCAGAAATTCCTTTCTTTGTCAGTGCTGGAGAGCATTCCACACAAGGTCCCAGCTGGATCTGTCCTGGATCCAGTGCTATTCAATATTTCATTAACAACTTGGATGACAGAAGAGAGAGCAGACTTTGGATGACACCAAAGTGGGAAAGATCGCGAGTATTAAAATTCCAAATTATTTTGGAGCAGCATCCTAATGATGACATTTAATAAAGATGAGTGTGAGGCACTATGTATAGGAAGAAAAATCCAATCCACACAAATACAGTGGTGGAAGTGGTGCTACAGAAAGGCAAAGGACTTTCTGGGATCTCTGCAGAGCATCATTAGAGACTTAACAAAAATAAAGTGGCTGTTTCCTGGCATTAGCCTTTAAAAATAAGATGAAGAAAAACTGGGGAAAAGTGAAGAGGAAAATAATGGGAAATTGCAAACATTTGAGAAAAGCTGTGATGAGTTTGCTTAGTCTAGAAAGAGGAAGGACATCCTCAATACTATTTCAGTTTTAAATATATTTATGGGCACGCATATGAAAGCAAATATATGTAAATCTTTCTTTTAAATAAGGTGAAAAGCACTTTTTTCCATGTCCAAAGAGTGCTGGACTAGAAGTAACAGGTTTTAGCTCTCAGGAAGGGAGTTTTTCTATCTGAAAGGATAATTAGGCACTGGAGCAAATTACCAGGGGAGATTGTGAAACTCACTGGCAATTTTGAAGAACAGATTAGACATACATCTGCCAACACTCGTGTAATTTTAGTTGGTCCTGGTCCAGGGCACAGAAGGAAAAGGGCCTGGATCCATCTTGCCTGATGGGAGAAGCACCAAACTCTGGGAACTGGCCGTCCTGGGAACCTCTGATGGGCCATTTGAAGGGCAGAGGTGTTAAATTCTGTGTATTGCAGAGCCAGAGGTGACTGCAATCCTCATCCACTTGCTGGAGTCAGCCAGAATCAATCTGGATATGGGCATATTCCAGCCTGGAATCCAGCTTAACACCCCCTCCACCCCACCGGCTTCTCAGGGCTTCTCGATATATTGAATCAAATTTCCTGAATGGGAATCAATTCCCAACACAGAGAGGAGAATGGACATCCAGGATATATGGATTTATTTTTGCATATATCCTTTTATCTGAATGGATTACTTCTGCGCCCAAAAGCACACATCTCAGGACAGCGCACTCAAAATAAAGAGTTACAGTCTAAAATAAAGACTTAGAGTTTAAAATAAAGAGTTGCAGCTTAAAATAAATAGTTGCAGTTTAAAATAAATACTTGCAGTTTAAAAATAAAGACTTCCAAGTTCAATCTCAGTAATTTGCATAATATTCAGCAATCAACTAAAAAATAAGAATGTAAAAAAATCAAAAGTGGTTCCCTGCCTGAAAATAAAACAGGTTTTGTCATGGCAGCTATACCTGGGTACCTACAGCTTCCACAGACATCCAGAAAAATCCCTGCTAAGCAATCCCTGTGGGATTCCTTGGCAGGAAGCTGTAAGAAATAGAAATTTTCAAATATTCCCGCCTTCTTCTATAGTAATACTTCATAATAATTTTGTGTTACTCCTTTGACACCCACCCCTCAAAAAAAAAAAAAAAAACCTCCTTGTGCATCAGGGGCATATTCCCTAAATAACAGCCTGGGCTTAAAATGTCTGTCCAGGAATTTCTGCCCTTTGCTTCCAGACTAAATGCTCCTACACGGGCTCCTCGCTGGCCAGGCTCGTGCCCATCTGCTGGGATGGCGCGGTGCCCGCGGCAGGTCGGCGTGCCAGCTTCCCTGGGTCAGGAATGCCAGGATATGACAGCAGTAGATGGACAACCTGCCTCGTGCTGCCACACTCTCTCCCTTCCAAAATCAGCTCTCCTCAGGCTGGTTCTGTGCATCAGGGATCAGGTAGCAAATGGAAAATACCTGCAGGGAGCGGGAAACGTGAAAAGTTTGGGGGTGTTTGCTCTTTCCAAAAAATCAGGCTTCTAGGAAACATAGAAAGCTCATTTGGGATGTAAGATATTGTAAAAATATTGCCCACAGGAATGCTCTGAAAGCAAACCTTTGGCAGGCTTTCAGTAGCTGCATTAGGCAACTCGCGGGCAAAAGGATTGCTCCCAGCTCTTCCTGGCCAGGACTCCCATTTGTGTGGGAAGTGCCTCTCTTCCTCCAGACTAATTAATAAACCAACAGTATTGACGGGCTGCATCGCCCGGAATGGGGTCAGTGCAGCGGGGCCCACGGCACGGGGGTGAGGATGCTCAGCTCTGCTGCCTCCAGGAGCAGCTCCTGCCCTGCCCAGGTGGGATCAGAGGGAACCTGGTACCTCAGAGGGGTTTTGGACAGAGGGACCCGACTGTGTCGCCTCATGGTCAGGGTTTGCCCACAAAGTCAAGGGAAGGCACAGCTTGGACAGGGCTTGAAGCAACCTGGGATAGTGGAAGGTGTCCCTGCCCATGGCAAGGGGTGGAATTGGGTGGGATATAAGGTCCTTTATAGAAGCAACCCATCCCAAACCCGTCTGGGATCCCCATCTGAACTCCAGCAACCCTTGCACTTTCCCCTGGCAGTTCCAGCTCTTTCGGAGGATACTCATCTCCCACCAAAATATCAGAATGGCAAATCAGAGCAAGAGGAATCCTGATGAAGTAGCGTTAATATCTCCTCCAGGAGGGAATGCCTTCCTGAGGAACCACGTCAAGAGTCCACCTGGTCGAGTACTCCAAGGCACCGGCTGCGCTTCAGCCCCACAGACCCCACGTGCGCACTCTCAGCCATGTAGAAAATTATCCCCGGCAAGGCTGGTCACGTATTAAACACCCCAGTCCTGGCTGTCCTGCGGAGCCTGATGTGCAGGAAGGTGGACACGCCGGGAGACAGAACGAGTGGTAGATCATTACAGGAACCACAAAGGGCGCAACTGTGAGTGATGGCGCCGTAATGGAAAGGCGGGAGTGTGACAGCGGGAACGCCGCTCGCCCGAGCCGCGGCTCCCGGCGATCCCACGGACACGACTCCTCTGATAATCCATCATCGATCCCGCTCCTGCTCCCACCCTGGAACGTCTGCCTACCTTTTAGGCTCACCACCTGTGACATTCCTTGAAAATTCAGGGGACAAGGGGAAAGTGTAAAGCAACAGAGAGCCACATATGGTTTGAATAATCCCCTCCGTGTTTCCTGTATCCATATTCACCTTCCCCTGCCATCACCTCCTTTTGTAACACGGGTTATTATCTGTATTTCCATAGCATAAGAGCTCAACACTAAGATCAAAGCTCCACTGTGCCAATCACAGGAGCTGATTGCTGCCTGACAGAGAGCCAAAACCAGGGATTTGGGGTGAAATGTGGGGACAGGGGCAAGTTGGCTCAAGTGACATCTGTGCCTGGCCACAGGTCTGGATGGCACCGTGGCTGAGGGCACAGTAATGCTTTCCATTCTTTCCAGCCATACAAGTAAAGGAAACCATCCTGCTTTATTTTATTAAAGTCATATGTTATTCTGGAATTCTATGTTGCTGTTATTCTGCCTGCTTAGTCTGGCAGTCTAAGTATATTTGAAAACCAATAAAATAAAATATTACCAAAAAACATAATACTCTAGAAATCCACTCCCTTCTGTAATTACAGTTTAATGTCTAACATACTTTGTGCTTCACATTCAGCAAACTTTGATACAGTACTTAGACAGAAATTATGGTGCACCAGAGTAACATACATTTGCTGGCAATGAAAATGGGAAATAATTTCTCTTTTATAATTAGGGGATGTCTGCAGGATGGAGGTGCTATTTGTTTGTCATCACAGAATATGCCTGCCTTGTGTCAGGCAATCAGTTTGACATGTGGAGTTAACTTTAGGTTATCCAGACCAGGCACAGGCATTTGTTCTCCATTTTCTCTTCTGTCTCACAGCAAGTCCAAGCGGGAACCTTTCCTGGGCACATTACATGGAAGGGCAGCATTTTCTTGTAAAGAATGTTTGTTTGCTGTTTTTTTCAATCTCTTAGTCTCAAAAATACCCTCTTAGCAAAACCACAAAGAGACATTTTCCTGAGCCACTTGAAGTAGGAGACCACAAGCTTTAACAATCAAAATAATAAAAATTGCTGCTCTGTTATGATGGGGAAAAACTTGGGGTTTGTTCTTTTGCCAGCATTTGTGGCATATTTCTAGACATGATGTTGGTGATATAGACCGTGTGAACAAAGTTTGGAAGGCAACATCTTTTAATTGAATGGCTCCAGCAGTAATTATTTTTTGGTCTCTCGTTAATTAACAATTTACAAATGGCAGACAGCACAGTATAGTTAAATTACTTCTTCAAGATGACTTAAAGCTGGAAAAGGGTTGCAATTATTTTCTATCTGAAATTTGCTTCTTTTTTTTTTTTTTTTACTGGAACTTTCCCTTTGACCCTGTAAGAAAATTCAGGGGTTGATGGGGAAAAAAAAAAAAAGAAGTTGTGTCATCTATGTCCTTCCCACAAAAGTTTCCCAGTGTGTTCACAGGCAATTTCCCACCTCCAGGAGCAGACAGTAATCACAGCTGAACAGTGTTTTAAAATCCAGTCTTCTTCATTTGTTTAGGTCCAGGAAAATAAATTTAACTCTCTGGTTTCTCTTCTTTACACAACCAGAGCAGACAGCACAGGGCTTCCTTCAGTAGAGCCATTCCCAGTGATTCCAGTACTGTTCCAGGGTCTGCAGAGCTGGGCAATCCCTGGCTCTTCTGCTGAATTCAGTCAATGATCCAATTATTAATTCAGCAAATTGTAGAATTTTGGAAAGGTTCGGGTTGAAAGGGATTTTAAATCCCACCCAGTGGCACCCCTGCCATGGCAGGGACACCTCCCACTGTCCCAGGTGCTCCCAGCCCCAGTGTCCAGCCTGGCCTTGGGCACTGCCAGGGATCCAGGGGCAGCCCCAGCTGCTCTGGGCACCTGTGCCAGGGCCTGCTCACCCTGCCAGGGAACAATTCCTTCCCAATATCCCACCTAAACCTACTCTTCAAGTGAGTGAATGCACTCCCCCTCGTCCTGTCACTCCAGGCTCTTGTGAATCATCTCTCTCCAGATGTTTCAGCTCTTTGTGTCATTGTGAATTTCTCAGCTCTAGTGCTCTGGTGTGGCCAAATTTTCAAAAGTGGCCTCACGGGTGAAAGAGTCTCTATAGGGACATGATGGAAGAGCCACTGCTTGGGACAGAGACAAACCAGTGGTAGCTGTCACCCAGGGAACACTCCTGCTGGGAAGGTGAGGTGTAGGGAACGGAGTAGGTCTTGTTCCTCTCCAGCCGATCATGGGGAGAACAGAGGAGGAAAAGCTGGAGCTCCCTGTCAGCTAATGTATGCAAATTGTGTCCTTTTTGCCTATGTCCAACAGCAGCCCATGCAGGATGCACAGGAGGTGCAATTATCCAGCAGGAATGTGCACGTGGAGATGTGAGGAGATGAGAACATGCACAGATTTTCAGGCACCCTTTTAGGGGCTGCTTTGGAAACACTGATCCTTCGACAGGTGTACGAAGAGATTATACAATTATCTGGCATTTCCTCGAGATCAAGAAATACAGTCAGGAGAATCAAGTTTCATCTTTGTGATTTAGAGGTGTGATCACAACACAAATGGCATTTAACAAACACAAAATTCAGCCCAGGCTTCTGCCCCTCACACTGAGAAGCAGGAGAGCATCGCCCAGGCCTTGCTTCTCTCCTAGAGTCATTTTAGCCTGTCAAGCTCAACACAAACTTTTACGTAGAAAAATAAAAGCTGGTTTATTTTCTGAACAATCTCATTAATTCTTCTGCAGGATTTCACCAGCGTACTGACAATTTTTTCCCAAGGAAAAGAAGGAGCTGGCAAGCAGAGGCCGCCGCTTTGGTCAGGGTGCAGCTGCAGTTCACTGCTCCTTTTTGAAAGCAAGTCCTGCAATTTTACCCATTTTTCCCCAAGGATTAAAGTAGGAAAAAACCCAACAAGATCTCACTATTGTCACAAATACAGAAGGAAGTAATTCCTGGTGGAAATGAGACAAAATGTCTTATCTTGAAGGCTGGGCCAGGTTGTAAGGACTTGCCAATGAGGAATCCAGTCCTTGATTTATTGGGACTGACCAAATTTATTCCTCTACTTATTTATTAAGTTTTTATAAACATGCTGTCCTAGAAAATCAGTACAGTTAATCCTGGCAGCGGTCTCCCACATGCTGGTGACAGTGGCTTGTGCCTGGGAGCAGCACACCAGCCTGGGCTTATTTCAACTGGAAAAGAAAATTTCGAAGAGTGGCAAATTTTTTGCAGATGACAGAGTTTTATTATGTGTTAGCAGCAGCAATCCAAGAAACAAAGTTTAGGGCACATCTAAAATAGCTGGCAAGGGAAGTATGCTCATTTCATTAGTTTTAGCACCCTAAAATCAGGTTCTAACTCACTGAATTCCAGCAAAAAACGGATGATTGGCAGAGCTTTCAGTGAGGAACAGCAGAGCTGAGAATACAATGCTGTGCCCATGAATTTGGGGGAAAGGACTCCAAATATTGAAGGGAATCTTTGGGTGAAGTCTCCATGGGATGAAGTAGAGCCTGGCTTCCCCATCCTGCCATGGAGCTTAACTCCAAATGCCAATTAAACATCTCCTCGTGGTCCCTGGCCAAGGCATGCAGATGTTCAGGCTCCCTCCCTCCCCGCCACATGAACAGCCTGGGAAAAGCATTACCCTGACAATGCTGAGAGGTGAAGTTGTCACTTTTTCTGCTGCCCAGGAGTGAAATAATAAATCAGAGCTCCATGAACGGCGCTGACAGGGCCCTGCTCGGAGACGCGCTGTCCACGCGCAGCCTCGGGTTGCTCCACGCTGGGTGATAACAAGGGGCACAAAGAGATGCCAGCTGTCACCTCGGCTTTCATTGTATCACTGCAACCACGCTGGCAGGAGGGTGAGCCCCCTGCTTCTCCAGGAACACCCCGGAACCCCTGAGTGGTGGCTTGAAGCACAGCTGGAGCCACTCCCATGGGAACAGGCTGGGCATCCCTTTGGCAATATCTCCCCTCAGCTCAATGCTCCTCAGATCCTCTACATCAGCTCCCTGGTTTGCTGCTCCTGTTTATGTTTTTTTAAAAATTGAATATTTTAAAATAATTTTCTATTTACATTTTTTAAAAAAATAATTTTATTTATAATGTTTTTTACATGGATACCAATGTTATATAGCCAATAGCAGTCAGGATATTGCAGGAGGCATTCATTGAAGAGCCTGGAATATGTCCCATTTTCTTGTGGGATCACAAGAAAGACATACCCTGGGTAACAGATATTATAACATATTTGTGAATTACACACAGTGAAATTCCCAGTGCTCAGCTAAAGCAAGGGACAAGATCTCATGGTTTAACATCGGTTCACCAAGGGCAACTAAAAAGATTTCATGGCAGAAAAATGTATTTAAATTTTACTTTCTGTCAGAGGGTTAAATCCCTGC
This sequence comes from Vidua chalybeata, assembly GCF_026979565.1. Classification (NCBI taxonomy): domain Eukaryota; kingdom Metazoa; phylum Chordata; class Aves; order Passeriformes; family Viduidae; genus Vidua; species Vidua chalybeata. Next base: position 1,732,484 of record NC_071537.1, on the reverse strand, counting down.
CCTGCTGGGCCCGAGTTTCTCCACAGAGCAGTGGGCAAATCCTGCCCCTTTCACACCGGGGAGTGATGCTCAGGGTGGTCCCTACAGCTCATCCCTGCATCAACCCTTTAATCACACAGCAAGGATAAGCCAAGGGAGCCCCGTCCCTCAAAGATCACCGGCAGGAAGAGGAGAATGCTTAGAAATTCACGCTGGGGTCTCATGTTTTGCTTTTCCTGAGGAAGAAGGAATCGTGGCACCGGAGGAGATCAGTGATGGAGCCCACGCCTCGCTGGTGGGCAGCGCCCGCCTCTTCAAAGGGAGGTGAGCCCCCAAAAGGCCCCATCCCGCTGGCTCGGGGCAGCCAGGCTCCTTTCCCATGCCTCCAACACCATCTCACAGGCTGCAGCTCGGGGTTTGATTACCCTTATCATTAGCTGAGCTTCCAGGGCCACGTATTTTAATAAGAGACATAAAATTATCCGGTCTGCTCTGAAACCCCACCACAGCATTTGTTTCAATGACCCCCTGTGGTTGTGAATTCGGCAGATTGACTATGGGTTGTATGAAGAAGGATTTCCTTTTGTTTGTTCACAAAGCATTGCCCTTTAATTTAATCATATGTCCCTTTGCTCTTGTACAGTTCTCTGTACTCTGCCCATTCCCCCTCCCCTCCTTTTTTTTTTTTTTTTTTTTTTTTTTAATACAATACAATCTGGACATCTCCAACCATTCCAGTGCTAGCTGTAATTATTTCTCTTAATTCAGTTATTAAAAAATGTCTGCTCGTGGCAGAAGCATTGCAGATCTTTAGTCAAATTGATACAAATATTTTATTAGGATAATTAACAACCTTCAGCACAAGCTTGTTTGGGAGAGCATTGGAGAAACTGAGTGGGTCTGAAATTTGAAACAGATGCAGGACATATTCATAAATAAAACCAGACCAAGTCAAACTGTGGCCTGCATAATAAGACATCACTCACTGTGTTTGCTATATATTTGCAGACATGTTGTTAGCTGCATTTATTACAAAAGTTAGGTGCTTATTTGGAAGCTTTCACTTCTGTGAGCTTGTGATACTTTCTGTAAAACAAGAACCATAAATCATAGCGCGCCGGTTTGAAACCCGTGCACCTCCAGATAACCAGCACTTGTCAGTAGATTGTCTAAACCAGAGGATTAGCCAAAATACAGATGGAGAGGAAACACAGACTGTTTATGTTGAGTATTTTGGCCAAGAGCCCAAGGAAATTACAATCGATATGGATATAGCATTTCTGAAGAGTTATGTAGCAAAAAGTGCAAGAAAATACTCTGACAGAGAAAATAAATAAAGCTGACAGAGGCTTAATTCTCTAGATCCTGTACTGCGGATAAAAATTAGAAACATTAAGCCATTAAATCATTTCAGCAGGACTTTAAACAATAGGAGCACACTCGCCTGTTACTGCACAAGTTTAGATCCATCTCTTTTGTAGGCTGGATAAATATTCACCATTGCAACTCTAACACTTCCCACACTTCCCATACACTGCATGACCTATTTTCCCAGTCCTTTTTCATGTGGGACAGGTTTTAAATAAAATAGAAATTCCTCTTGCTTCTTACAGATTGGAGTTGATTAAATATTCTACTGATAAAGGGTAAGCAAATGTCAGATTCAATATAATAAAAAGAGAAATGAGAGTTCATACAAGCAGCAAAGCAAACAATCCATTTTCATACTTTATTAGAAACATTTATTGCCATAATGACTGCATTATACTAAGCAAGCAGGTGGAAAGGTGCTCTGCGCAAGATATTCTCAAATATCTTTATTTTGAGGGTTTTATATCTCCAATATTTAGACAGATGTTTTATTCCCTATAATATAGTCAGAGTATGAAATGCTGTAATTTCAGTTACTACATAAGGATCAAAATTGTACTTGAAGATCACGGCCTGTCATTGTGATTTCGGCAATAATGGTAGACCATTAAATGCTCAATTTTTCTGCTTTGACTTTATATTCCCAATGGTGAGTGGCTTTAGATATAGATGGCAGAGCTCCGCGTGCACCGGCAAATGCTCTGCCCAAATTTGCGGAACGCATTGCGAGCGCGCTTCCCGCTTATTCTGCTCCCTGCACCATTCCGTCGACACGCAAGCCTGATCCGGGGCCTAAATGGAAATGACAAAGATGGCCAGCTCTGCCTCTCGCTATCAAACAGCTGGCACTCGTTATCTTAACAAACAGTGGGAACTGTAATTAAGCAGATCTGTGTTCAATAAGACACCAGTGCCACCAGTGCTGCCCCTGGAACAAGAATGGGCGCTTGTTTCAGAGCTTGACTTGCTCTTAATTTACCAAATCAGGAGGCCCGGTCAGCAAATAACGTAACAAAAGATTTCATTATTATCCTTCATTTAATTTAGGAAAGAATTTAACCTATGTTCAGCGCTCAGGGCCCAGGCTTGCATTCCTCCTGCAGACCAACTTCCTATGAGAGACAGTGGGAGCACAAGGAAAGCAGGACTCTCTTCACTCTAGGATTCTCATTATTATTTCTTTACATCCAAGGCATTTTATTCTCAAGGATTCTTCTACTTAATATGTGTCAGTTCAAGTTTAGAATAAGAGACTGACATGCTAACCAAGAAAATTTACTACCCAGTTTCTTCTTTTTATTAACAGAGATCATTAAGACATCAGTTTTTTCTTTTACTGGCAGCATTCCACAGCCAGAGTATTCACAATGTCTAGGACACTTTCATTTTGTAATCTGGAGGATACAGTATATTAATTTTCAGGATTTATCACAAGAAAAGTGAAGTCATACTAAGTACAGTAGGTGTAACTAACTTTCATGTCAAAAAAGCTGTAAAGAGTGCCAGAAGCTCTGCTGGGCTAATAATAAGCTAAAAGGATATAAACTTGATTAGTCTCACTTAAGAAGCAAGGAGATAAAGTAAGCTTGAAAAGGCCTTTGCTCTTCCTTCAACTTCAGTGGGTTGAAGAGAATCATGAAGCTTATCACCATGAGATACTCGCTATAATGCCAGTATAGTTATTAGTTATATGTTAATTTATGCTCTGCTGTGCCCAGCCGCTGCCACACCAGCAGAATTTGTAATTCTGTCCAAAATCTTTGCAGCATCTCAGTGCTGTCACACCATGTCACATTCCCTTAAGTGCACCTTGCACGGTGATATAAAATCTCCTTATTAAAAATTTCCAGCTACTAGAGGAAAATTGTTCCCCAAATGAAGGATCAAGGATGTCCTTTCCCTGCTCTTGAAGGCTGGGGACACTCTGGGGCTCCGCACCCTCCACGCTCCCCACTCTTACAACAGGAATTTGGGTAAGAGAAGGCTCCAGAGAGGCCTCATTGTGACATTCCAGTACTTAAAGGGGGCTCACAATAAGGAGAGAGAATGAATTTTTACATGGGTAGACAGAGGTAGGATAAGGGGAAATGGGTCTGAACCAAAAGACCAGAGATTAGGTCAGATGTTAGGGATACATTCCTCCCTGGCAGGGTGGGCAGGCCCTGGCACAGGGTGCCCAGAGAAGCTGTGGCTGTCCCTGGATCCCTGGCAGTGCCCAAGGCCAGGCTGGACACTGGGGCTGGAGCACCTGGGACAGTGGGAGGTGTCCCTGCCATGGCAGGGGGGTGGCACTGGGTAGGCTTTAGGCTCCTTTCCAGCCCAAACCATTCTGTGATTCTATTCTATGATTTGGAGGATTTTTGCTGCTCTGTGCTGATGGAGGGGTCCACGAGATCTGAACCAGGACCTGGGGCTGGGACAATGCCTTGAAATCACCGGTGCTGTGGTGTCCCTGCAGCTACCACAGTGTCCACCCCCTTCAGTAAAATCAGCCTGAGGATGAACTGTGGGTCCAAAACTAAATTACTGCAAAGATTTTTAGTGTTAGGTGCTGACTGCTAATGTGGATTTTATCTTACTTGTTTAATTACTCTACAAAGAAATGCAGCAAGTTGGGCCCAGCTGCCAGGAACATTTTGGAAGATTAACACAGGAATGGAAGAGCAAGTTTGCTGTAACTCGCTTTTCTAAGGGGAAAATGCACCAAAATCCACATATTTGCAATCAGATTTTAGAAAACTGTAACCACACACTAGTCTTGGGCTTACCCCTTGCTCTTGCAGAATATTGTTGGTGTGTCTCTTCCAAAAGTCTTTGAGTTTGAAAGAGAAAATGATGTCTGGAAATACTTGAGCACCTGGCTCCGACAGTTGCTTGCATTTCCACACCATTACACAGCCATACTTTTTTTAACCCCTGAGAATTAAAACCAGTTAAGGAGTAGCACATCTTAGTGTGTTTTATTAACTTGTGTTAATCCCACTGTGTTTTCTCCACCCTCACTTAACCTTTGCTCCCCAAACACCCATTGCTTTGTGAAGTTGGCCATGACTGCTTCTTTCTCATCGTCCTCTCAGAACCCATGAGTCTCACCCCTAGGTAGATCAGTAAATTGATTGAAAAATGACTTCTGGCCATTCACAATGAAAACCAGTCCTGCTTGGCTTCCAAGCCCAGGCAAGAGGACACAATCTGGGGTTTGGACTCCAGGAGAAATAAGATGGACAGTGACTTTCCATCCCCAAGTGTTCCCCAAATGAGCACATTGTGACGGGATCAGTCTCCTAATGAAGAAAAACAGGATTTTATCAAACGTAAATTGTAGTTAATGGTGCATATGGTTCACATGCTGGTATTGATTATTAAGGATTAAGAGGAGTTTTGGGGTGGAATATAGCTGGAGGATGAAGTGGCGTACAAATTGGGGTTGTCCATCAGGTGCCATGTCAGTACAGCACCAAAAGTGCTGGCATGTGTGGAAAGGACACCAGGATGAAAATGGGAACTGGTGCAGGAAATGCTTCCAGAAGGAATGGGCAGAGCAGGGGGGAAGGAGAAGGAAATGAGAATGAGGATGGAAGGGAGCAGAACAGCAAATATGAGAGGTGACAGGGCAAAGGAGACAAAAGGTGCAGAGGTGGGCTGAGAATGTGCCTGGGAGAGCTGTTCTGTCAGATGTTGCCTTCTTTATAATGTGGAAAATATATTTAAAATCTTCAACAGAGTGTTATTCAGGCAGGGCACACTCCAGAGGTCACCAGGCCTTGGGATGTCCCAGAGAAGCATGAGAGGAGGGCATGAGCCCGCAACACCTGCACAGGCAGGTTAGTAAGTTTGAGGGGGCCAAAAAACTCAGTGCTCTTCAAGATTATGGGGCCAGCTCCAAGATATTTTCTCCCCCCTCTCTATTATAATCCTCAATATCACATTTTGTTCCTTTATTTTATTTATATTTTTGCTATAAAGAGATAAATACGGTGCAGTAAATAGGGGCAAAGTCAAATATCTCAGTTTTGGGAGATATTTGATTTTATTTCCTAGGTTTGGAGGGAACAGAGAATTTGTATTTGTATAATAAATTACTCAGTGCATAAACCACAAAACATGAAAAAAAATTGCAAGGACAGTGGATCTTGGCAATTACCACATTAAATGAGTTCCAATAAAACCATAGACAGAGTGCAAAGGTTTAGGCCTTTCTCTACATACATAAAACTGCTTAAGAAGTTCAAAATTATTTTACTCTTGGTATTAGTCTCTATGCTGATATCAATTTCTCTCCCCCCCCCTTTTTTTATTGCATAAATCCAATATTTTTACCTGATAACCTGTATGTAGAACAAATAGAAAGCCCAGCAGTTCCCTGAATTCCAAGAACCTCACCCAGCTTTTGGAATTTTGGAATTTCTTTCAATGTGAGGTCACTGAGTGATTTGAGTCACAGCCTAATTCACAAGTGACCCTGAGTCTAGCCTGTCCCTGCCACAAGGGGAACACCCAACTTCAAAAAAAGGGACCCTCAAAAAGGTTCAGCTTGATCCATTCAAACCACCCAGTTCTGGAATGACGAGGACAACTGCTGTAGCTCTGATCTGCAGCTGACAAGGGAAGAATAAGGTTGGCATGTGGTCAAAATTAGAACAGGATGTCTAAGGTGGAATTACTGTCCGTGGAAATGTTCAAAAAGATGTGTGGATGTGGCACTGGGGGACATGGTGGGCTTGGCAGTGTTGTGGAAACGCTCAGAGATGATGATCTTGGACTGCTTCTCCGGGCCAGGTTTGTCTGCTTTTAAGATTCCTCTGGACAGGGTGCTGGGCCATCTGGTCTAGACCATGCTTTGCTAGGACAGGTTAGACCAGATGATTCTTGAGCTCTCTTCCAGCCTGGAATTCTCTGATTCTCTGATCTCCTGAAAACACCGTTTGGAGAAGCCTCTCAAGTGCCCCACCAAGAGGAGCCATGCCCAGGTGACCCTCAACACTTTGGAAACCAAGCCATGATCTGTCCTTTGGTGACTGAGCCCCACCTGTCCCCAACATCTCATAATGATTTAAGCACCAAAACCCAGCCACATAATTAGCAGAAGAAACTGAGGGTTTCTGCTGTAAGGCTGTGATTAAATTAGCCATTTATGGATTTCTGAGAGAAAGGAGACTAAAATGTTTTATAGTGTAGTTAAAAGAACCAGTGAATGATTCCCTCATGTTGAACATTTCCTAATGTCAGAAGCAGGGTGGATGACACAGAAATCATAAATCCAATCGAGAAGTGTTAAAAATCACTTTAGTCTGCCAACTTACTAGAAATTCAATAAAATGGTATGCGACAATTTATTTGTGCATGTGGAATGGATACGTGTGAAATTAAACCCATGGAAGTGTCAGTGTGCAACACACATGTGACAGGGTGAGGTTGTCCATCACCCATTTATCACAAATGGGGGAGAAATGGGATTTGGGAAAACTATCCTGGATGCCTGATTTGAGGACAGAGGGATAGCAGGGTGGGGGTGGCTTTTTTGGTTCTGTGGTTGGTGGCCCCATTGCATCCTCACGCTGGGAACGGCCCCAGCGCTTCCAGTGAGTTGCTATTTATTTTTGCATGCTTATTTTTCACTCCACTCGTCCTGTTTAATGTGAATTAACTCGCATTTTGCCTGCATGGAGTGGGACTTTTAAGAGGCATGAAATGACAAAACAGGGCTTTGTTTTCCAGCCAGATTCCCTCCGCCTGCGTTCCGCCGGTGTCTGCCTCGGCTTCCAGCTCCATCATCACATCCAACAGAGCCTGGGGCAAAGCTGGAGCAAAACACCCAGCGCATTCAATTTACAAACAGAAATAAACACCTTTTCAGCAGGTTCTACATAATCACTAAACAAAACCAGGGGAGACAAAAAAACCCACCCACAACACAGCATTTTTTATGTCGCTTGTGCGCGGCGGTGACCCTTTATTTTCTCGAGGAAATAACGCTATTATGGGGAGATGTCTAGCACTGGGATCCCCAACGGCATCTCAATCTCCCTGTCTCCCAAGGAGCTGGTGGCGTGGCTCCTGTGTCACACCTCTGCAGATTGTCTGGCTCGGTGGCTGCTCCATCCCCTGGCACGCCAGCACTGTGCCCCCCAACCAAAGCCACTCCATGGGGCCTCTCAACCACCGAGGCACCCAGCTTTACTGAGTGGGTGAAAATGAATCAGATACGAAAATGTCTGAGGCAATAAATTAACACATAGCAGGGGATTGATGGCTTAATCCCTTCTAGTCCAAACAGTACCTGACACCCACTACTGCTACAGGAGCTGGGACACTCTAGTGGTACTGGAGCGAAAATGATCATTCCCAGCAGATTTGGGGCATTGAAATAGGGATGTAATGGATTCTGGGAGAGAACCTGTGCAGGGGTTTATGGTGTTTGTACCATAAACAGAATCCAGGTTTACCTGCCACGGTGTTTTCTTGGGCTTCCTTGTTTTGATTAACCCAGAAAGTGGGGTTTTAAATTCTAAATTCGGGCAGAACCTTATTATTTTAAGTCTTTGTTGAGTATCTGATAATAATTTCTCATTATTCATGCAAAGGCCAATAAGGTATAGCTAACACTCACAGAATGTGGAGCATTCCTGTCCTGACTGGATACATTTATTTGTAGAATGATTAAACAACTAAGATAAAAACAACACTAGCAGCCAGCATCTAACACTAAGTATCTTTGCAGTAATTTAATATTTACTGTGAGGAGTTGTTACACCTATTTGAAACTCATCTACTGAAAGTCTCAAAATGTATTTTTTAACATAACTGACATCTCTTTCTACAAGAAGAGTTTCTTCCAGGAAAATAACACAGGCTCCATTTTTGGCGTTGATGGCAGATAAACAAAAATGTTGTTGCCAAGGACTTTACAGCAAAATTAAATGTCCTGGGAAATGTATTTAATTTGCTGCTTTCCCTAATACTATGCCAAGCTCTCCTTTCAGGTACACCCATGTAAACCTACTCTGACTTGAGGTTTTACTGGAAGGCTGGGTTTCCTTACTTTCTGTTGCACACATATTGAAACTAAAGAAGCCTATGAGCTCATGGACAAATTGAGAGAGCACTTAGATACTTCTTTCCCCTTTCTTCCTCTTCTTGGCTGAAATTCTGAAATATGAACACTGGATGAAAAGGCAGAATTCAGAATTCGAGCCCACTTCATGCATCTCACATTTATCTGCTTGGCGCAACACTCATTTTTCCATGAAAACAGCCAGCAGCTTGTGACACCAAGATCCTCTGACTCCTTCAGATAGACAATAAATAATTAGGATATGAAATACATAGACCTATAATAAAGGCACATTCATGTTCTCTGGGTCAACTGATAGGGCTGGTCACCAAATTCATTGCAAGCAGCTGCAACCTGCCCATGGTGAGACGGTCTGGGGACAAATGGATTTGGCTCCAGTGCTCAAGTAAATACAGCATAAATCCATGGTGTGCACTGAAATATCAGGTTTCAACTTTATTTTTGCCCAGGTATGAAATAACCATAGCTATGTGAAACTCTGACCTCCTGTGCATATGTGGTGCTGATAATTCCCAGGCTGCGCAGCCCAGGATCACTCCAGAGGTATGTGGGGGCAAGAAGTGAGGATATGGAGCCTACCAGACCTGCAGGTGCTGGAGCTGCTTCCGAAGCTCAAAGTCCAACAGCTCACAGGCTTTTCATGGCTGGTTCTTAACCGTGGTTCTTTATGGCACGGGGTCAGCATTCCAAGGGCTGTGGTTCTGCTGGCAGCGCCTCCCCACATTCCCCGTGGAGCTGCTTCAAAATCAAGCATTATAAAAGTGGTTTCCACCTCCCAAATTCTATGGAAAAATACAAAACCATGAAGATTTTGGTGGGGCGTGTCTCTGCTCAGCCAGGATGGCTGTGGAGGGGTGGGTGGTGGTGCAGCCCCGCTGCCGGCAGCCCCGACCCCGCTCTGGCAGGACATGCTGCCATGAAAGCACCATTCATCTCCCGGTGATGGACACTTTAGAGCAGCTTTTCTCAACTGTTTAGAGTTGAAAGAGCATCCAGCCCTTTTGAAGAAAACATACAGATCACCTTGGGAAGTGTCACCACAGCTGCTTCCCTCGGCAAGCCAGGGCCAAGGCGCTGTGTGCTCGCTGCTTGCCTCTGCTCCCCGTTCAGCTTTTTGTGCTCCTGGGAGCGCGTGGGGACATGTGGTCACCCTAAACGATGGCCCAGGTCACATCTCAGTGTCACATGGCTCACCAGTGGCTCCAGGACCACGAGGAAATAAAAGTAGGCTGCAGTAGTGAAAAAATTATGTGTGTCCACATTTATCCCTAACAAAATCTTAGCCATAACAGATTTGATTCCTCACCTCTTTGCAGCACGTACAGAGTGGTTTGCACTTGGAAAAATCAGAACAAACTCGACATTAATGCTGCCTCTCTGACAAGGTAGTTTTATATACTCAATTACCACTGCATTATCTTTCATCTCGACTATGTGTGAAAGCAGTAAGAACCAAATATATTTCACTTAGGGTTCCTTCATTACAAAGACTTTGCCTTTGTCTTCCTTTACCCTATGCAGTGACAGCAAACTTCATGTATTAACTGGCTCATGGTATAACTCATGCATGGAAATCCAATATAACCTCTTGGCTATGAGCAGCAACACTTCGCTTATCGTACACTAAAAGAATTTTTACTAGTTAATTAAGATTTGTTTGCTTAATTTTTTTCTGGCAGTTGGGGATGTTGCTCCTCTGTCATTTGGCTGGGAAAATCGTGATGTATACACTGTATAAAAGTGCCAAAATAAGAAATGTGTAGACTGCAGCGTCTCTGGTAGTAAATCTTTTTTGTAATCCTAACTTCATATTTCCATTGAATTGTTCCTCTCGAGCTGTGCAGACAGTTGAAGTATTTGAGTGTAGTCACATATGCTTTGGTGCTGCTAACAGCCCTAAAGTTGGTAATCCTGAGGCACAAACGGGGCCAGGGATGCTGGTGGCACTCCTCGGGCTGCAAAATATTACAGCACACCTTATATAGTGCTTGCTTTCGAAATTTCCTTTGCACTTTGTTTACTATATATTCCAATAGTGTAATATTAAACAAAAACAGTGTGTCCTGTGCCAGAATGATTGATTACTACACCGTGGCAAGGTCACCTCCTAGGAACAGGCTGAGTGCAGTAAGGGCTGTCTGACTCATACAGTTAACACTATATCCGCATTGTATGAATGTCACCAGCAATCCAGTGATTTATTGCTTGGAAGGCTCTGTTCAATTTTTTCTGCCTGACCAAATTGCACATTTTCTAGAAAAAGAAGCAAAAATATTTCAGCACATGGATTACCCCAAGTCCTCATTTCTCCCACTAGGTTCAACGAGTCTTTTCAAAGATGCTGATCATCAAGCCCTCATATTTTTCATTTTTTTTTCCACCCTTTTCTGCCAGATATTTGGCAAAAAAATTATTATTGCACTAATGAAAAGGTGCAGCAGAAGATTGAGGGGTTTTTAATCAGATTTTGGTAACATCTGTGGGCCAGGAATAAGGGCAGCTGTATGCTCTGTTTCTTAATTTTAGTAAGATTTACTCTGGGTATAAAATGTTAGCCTCAGGCAAAATTTAACTGGCTTAAAAGAAAAGAAATGATAGTCTTACAGAAACTACCCAACTCAAACTGTTTGAAAACACTGACTGAGATTAATCCCTCTCGCTCTAAGAAATTCCTACTTTCTGACAAAGAAGATATAATTATAGATTGAGAGAAATGACTTTCAAAATTAACATTCCAGCAGACCCCAACATAATAGATACATTCATTCCTCGTGTATCTGCATGGAAATCAAAGGAGATACATCATGTTTGAATCCGGGCTTTTATTTTTAGAACACGCAGCGCATTTGCGGCGCATTTGCGGCTCCGAGCGCGGAGGGAGAGAGGGGACGGCCCCACACCCGGCCAGGGAACCACACTGGGGGTCCAGCTGCTGGGGATCTCTGCAAACCCAGGGCAAACAAAAGACAATGGGTTTGGGAAGGTGTTTGGGTGCCTGGAAATTGAGGTAGGTGCAGTAGAGGTGAGTGTTGTGGCATTTTCAAATATCACTTTTTTTTTTTTTTTTTTCTGTAGGTATCTACGTCTCATCTGCATCTTTAGGTGTCTGGTCCATAGCTTTAAAAGCCCTTTTTAGTTTTTCCTTCCATCTCATGCCATCCTGTCATTAGACCTCTCAGGGAAAAAAATCAAATCAACAGGAAATCTGGGGTTAATATAACCCTTTATCTCAAAGAACAATAAAAGCTGGCTGGGTGATGCATCATAACAAATGCTACATAATGCATCAATTAATGCTGCATTTATCAAACTGCATCTGACACCAGAACTGGGATAGATCAGCTCTCCTGGACCCCTCACATTTACTCTGCTTTTGCTGTTATGACAATGAGTGTACTGAGCAATGCAGCTCCCATTACCTACCTGCCCTTCCAAGTGCTCTCTGAGCATCATCTCAGAGCCCACAGTTTAGGAAGCAACAGCTGGAACCATCTTGAGATATTAAAGGCTCTTGTTTAACCTGTGAGCCAATCAAGTATTTTAATTTTAAACGGGAAAAAAAATTAATCTGGGGTGAAAGAGCACAAGAAGCTTGTGAATTTAGTCTATTAAGCCCCAAAGTGTTCCAACTCAGCAAGGATGAGTTCATCGATTCAGCTCACTCGAGTGAACAAACAGAAGGAAGCCAAACGAAACAAAGCCCAAGTCAGCTGCTCCAGCCCAGCACACCCCAAACAGCCCCAGCAGAGGCTGGAGCACGGAGCCCCAGCACCCCAGCGCTGCCAGGAGCCGATCCCGCGGCAGCTCCATTCCCCCCGCACGTGACTCGGGTCATACTTCATCTTCTAATTGATACCTGCCATTGCCTCATAACTAATGATGACTAATGGTAATATCCAGAAAGACAAATAAAAGCTAATGCAAAGCCGGGCCGCGGTGCGCTTCCCTTTGGAAAGCTCCCGGGCCATTAGGAAGCAATTGGAAGTGGAGATTGATGTGCCCTGGGGGTTGCTCCCAGGGATGCGGCGCATCTCCAAACCCCCGGGGGCTCCGGAGGGGGCGATCCCAGCCCTTCCCAGCTGTGCCAGCCGGGGCACACGGAGCACGGCCAGGCCGCCGCAGCTGGGAGCACACAGCCCCAGCCACCCAGCCACCCGAGGAAGGCGGCGCCTCGCGGCCACAACACCTTATTTTCTCCGTTTTGCCCTTATTTATCCACGTGTGCAACAGCATGACTCCCTGGATGTAGAATATCAAGGAATTAAATTCCCAAGCACTGCGGACAGACAGTGGCAATAAACTCATCTCATTTTCAACAGGTAGTACCTTGCACGCGCAACACCAGACCGGGTTTACAGCAATGTAACAGCTTGATCAAACATGCTGATTTTGCAGGAGAGTCATCAGCAGCATTTTGGAAAAGTTATGCTCTTTTAATTACAAAGTTTATGTCACCCAGTGCAATTTTAATGTAATGAAACATTAAACTGGACCTCGTACTTGATGTAAGTTAAAATTATTCATTGAATATTAGACCACTAGGCCACCTACTGTTCTTTTACAAATGGTTGAACTATCACGGGGTTACAGAACTTAACATGTAAATTGCAGCAGAAGTTATAATTTCTGTTGCAAATCCCAAAAGACTGTCATTTAAGTCAAATATATGAGTGAAATTTTGCCTCTGTGCCATAATAATGCAGGGAAAATGACCAAAACCTGAACACTTTTAAAGTAATTATGAACCCAATAATAATGCATTTGTAGTTATTTAATCAAGAGCCTTAAAAATTATTAATAGCAAGTTCTTCCTATAGAAATGGAGTTTTAAACACTGGCATTTAATTTTAGGGATAGCAGTACTTGATCTGGGCCATTAGTGAGATCTTTTGTAAAGCCAAGCAGCCTGTGCCTTTCAGAGCCATTCCTGCTCATCTCCGAGTTCATTACCCTCACATAAGCGAGAGTAGCTTTGTAAAATAATCTTTCTTAAAATGAATTTAATATTTAGCTGCACACCGAAAATCTTGGGTAAGTTCTCTTAGATTAGAAAAATGGGGGATTGAAACCGCCTCACGGAGCAGATTTGCATGGATCCCGCTCGGAAGCCCGTCCAAATCCACTGGATCGCTTCCCTTCATCCCCAAAGCCTTCGGAGCGGGTGTATAAATAGGAGAGGGCAGTTGCAGGGAAATTATTCGCCGTGCCTGAGCTGCCTCCCAGCCACTGCCGGAGAGGAATCTGAGCAGTGACTGTGCATCACCCTGAATCTGTAATAATAGCACCTTTCCTGTCACTCTTTGTCCCTTCATTTTTAAACGCGATTGGGTCAGGGGCAGGCAATTTACATTTTTATATAATCTTTGCTCAGGTGATTCAGCCGCTCTGAGGTTTTAGCATTTTGTGTGCAGCTCTGGGTTTCACCTCCCCTCCCGGAGCATTTCCATATGCTGGGGGTCTGCCATCCTCGCAGCTGATACAGATCTATTTAGCTTCTCCCCCTTGCCATACCTGCAGCCTGTAGCAGGTTGTCAGGGAATGAATTTTCATTTTCTCCCCCGTGAGTCCATCACGTGGCTGTCACCAGAATTTGCTCTGTCTGAACTCCTCCATCCCCCTGATTTATGGCTGCTTGATGAGAGGTTGGAGGGCTCTCAGTGTAGCAATAATCTGCACCCTGGTCCAGCACCCATCTAAAGTTAGGATTTCCGATCTAAATATTTAGTCCCCGCGGTACAGCAATCATTTACGAAATTATTAAATAACTTTTCGTCGGACCCAACACCTTTGGGATATTTTTCTAGGTCAATATTCATCAGGAGACCCCGAATGTAAAGGTTAAGTGCACATTTCCTCCGCCAAATAAGAATGAATTTCAAACCTGATTGATTCTGGTCATGGAAACCGTAAATACTTACTCCAAATGGTAGATAGGTTACTAAGTCCACTCATTTCCACATCTGATATCGATAATACTCTGCTTCCCCCTTATCAGCCCCTCTCATATTTCACCGGCGCGTGGGGAGCGGGCCGGGGCTGTCGGGGCTGGCTGATGGCCCCTGCCTTCCCCCGCGCCATTCTTCAGTGGTCCTTGAATCTTTCACCCCTGTCACTCCTCTTTCATCATTATCTGAGGTGATCGGTCAGCCCTGTGCCACCACCTGTCTCTTCGATCCGATGCCAACAGTGCTCCGGAAAACTGTCACTCCCGAGCTCCTTCCATTTATAGTGAGTCTCATTAACACCTCTCTTCCCTCTGGCCATGTGCCACTACAATTTAAGATGACTGTTGTTACTAAACACGCACACACACCAAAAAAAAAAAAAAAAAAATATGTTGAAATAGCGTTACGAGCCTGATTTAAATCTATTAAAGCCTGAGAATTTGGAGTTAAAACCTCCCTCAGTGTCTGCTGGCGGTTAGGGGGGTGCATATATTTTGCGTGGATGTATTTATACCTGGGTAAATATCTAGATATGCATGTATTCCCCCTCCCGTGGCTTCCCTGGGCCTCGGCACCGCTCCTCGTCTGGGAACAAACGCGCTGCCGGCCCCCAGACACAAAGCCCGAGTAAAGAGGATTTATGCCGGGGACATAAAGGCGGCTGCAGAAGGGAGAGGAGTGGGAAGGGAGAGGAGCAGCGGCGGAGGCTCCCAGGTGATCCCGGGGACAGTCGGACCCAGGGCAGCCCTGCCCCGCTGGCCCTGGTCCCCCAAAGAGCCAAACCTGCGTTTCCACGCCTGTGTGGGAGCAATCCTGGTCAAGGGGATGGGATTAACCCCAAGTGTGGGGCTGCCTTCGCTCCCTTTACCTTGATTTTTCTGTCCACGAGCAAATGGAGATGGTAATGCCTGGATAAAACTGTAGTCCCAGAGTGCTTCCTGGGAATGAGACCACGAACTCATCCGAGCTACCCTTACAATAAAATTATTTTAAGTTTTAGGCATCCAAAAATGCTTCAATGATATGAGCAGTATCAGGAGTGTGGTCAACCTGTGCCAGGGGGAGTTTAGGCTGGAGGTCAGGGAAAGGTTCTTCCACCAGAGGTGCTGGGCACTGCCCGGATCTCCAGGGAATGGGCCCCGAGGCTGCCAGAGCTCCAGGAGCTTTGGACAGCACTCCAGGGATGCCCAGGTGGGATTTTGGGGGGTCTGGGCAGGGCCAGGGGCTGGGTTGGATCATTCTCGTGGATCCTTTCCCACTCAGGCTGTTCTGGGATTCCACGGACATCTGAGCTGTGCAGGCACATGGTGAATATTTAACATTTTGCCACCCCATTTATGCCATTCCAATCCCTTCATGAGTTGCAGGGCCTTTTAAGGACCCTCAGATGGTTTTAACTGCTTTGCTGCAATACCTTCACCCTTAGGATGAGCAGGGATTTTCTTCTCCCCAGCTCTCCAAAACCAGCCCTTGTTTCGATGGCACAAATGAGAAAAGGGATTGCAAAGAGTGAAAACAAAGGGGTCTGCTCCTTTTTGGAGGCCAGGCCAGCACAAAAGGCACTTCAGAGAAACTCTACCAGGGACAGACAGGGACAGGTCTTTGCAGCTCATGTGTCCTTCGCAGATGGATGCTCACTGCCATCACCAGCTTTGAGGGAAAAACTTTATTTGTGGAAAAGACTTTAAAGCATTGAACAGGCTGCCCAGGGCAGGGGTGGAGTCCTCACCCCTGGAGGGATTTAAAAGCCCCGTGGATGCAGCCCCTGGGGACATGGGGCAGTGGTGGCAGTGCTGGGGAATGGATGGTCTGAGAGGAATTTCCCAACCTCCACCATTCAGTGATCCCGTGGCACAACCACAACTTCTCCAGGGTGACCAAGCACCTGCCTAAGCCTTCACAAGGGACTAAAGTGGATTTCAGAGATCACAGGTTTGTTCTGCTGAGAAAATGACATTCAGAAAGCTAAAATTCAGTGGGGTGGGTAGCAGGGGGCTCTGCATTGTCACCCCCGTGTGTGGGTTAAACACATCTGAACTATTCCAGTGCAATTGCATTTTACAGGCAAAATAACACTCACACAGTTTTTGTGGTTCTGTTTTAAAATACAGCCTAAAATCCTGTGTGTTTTTTAGGAAAACCCAGTTTTAAAATCTAGCAATGGGAAGGATTTTATATTTATTTTTAGTCTGACCATACAAAAAAGATTAAACATGTATAGCAGCTTCTCAATTTAAAAATAAAAGATAACACTTTTAATTGGGTGGGATTCAACCCAGAACCTCAGCTGTGACCACCCCAAACTCTCAGAAAGTGCAAGAATGTATATTTAGAGCTAAAGCTCAATTTTGTCCTAGTTTTTGTTTTAATACTGAGCAAAGTTTTAATATTGGGCACCCAAGTTTCAATTAGGTTTGCACAGTGAAGAAGGGCTGCCTGTACACAGCTCCCTGCAAATTAAAGTGTCAGGGAGAGAAGAAGGAGCACCAAAAGGCAAGGAGAAGACAATCTTTTATTCCTTAATTTTTTGTCTTTTTAAACCTACCAAACACTTCCATACAGATTGAGATCTGGATGCCAAGCCTGAGTGTGGATTGAATCATTTTTGCCATGTTACACACAGTGAAAAGCAAACTTTTGTGGCAGAAGCATTTCCAGGAACTGCTGCATGGATGGAGCTGCTGGAACAGCATCCTCCAGGCAGGGTCCTGCTTTTCCCAAGCTAAATTCCCAGTTTTCAGCTGTCCCCTTCTTGTGCACAGCATTTACCTGGGTAAGGCTGTATCTAGTGATGGTGCTGGCACATCTAACAACAACTCAGTGTCCTGGACAAGCCAGTGGAATAAAGCATTTCCACAGGGCAGGTTTAATTTAAATACTGGGAAGGAATTCTTGGTTGTGAGGGTGGGCAGCCCTGGCACAGGGTGAATTCCCAGAGCAGCTGTGGCTGCCCCTGGATCCCTGGAAGTGCCCAAGGCCAGGGCTGGAGCACCTGGGGCAGTGGGAGGTGTCCCTGCACCTGGAAAAATTGTTATGTGGCATCAGTGGTGTCTCCACACAGAGACCTCACAGCCTCACATGTTTTGCAGAATCTTGTGTCCTGTCAATGTCAGGAAATGTATTTCTGGCCCTGAAGTTTGCTTGGAACGTTATTGATCAGGAAATCTTGTTCTGTGACCTGGAACGTGTCTGTCAACAGCGCTTCTTGGTCTGACAATGTCCAACGTGGCAAAGGAAAGTTACTGTCATGAGCCTGGGGACAAGTCCTCACTGCCAAGGTACAAATAACACCCAAAGGCAAACCAGCATGCAGCTCCTTTTCTCACATTTTTTCTTTTCCATATATATAAAAACTTGTTACAAGAATTGCAAGGACAAATCTTCAGCAAGGAAGGAACTGCAGCAGTATTTGAAGACAGTAATTTAAATTATGCGTTTCTGGTGCACAGAGTTAATTTTTAACCAAGTCTTCAAATTTCTTCTAATCACATAATTCATGTTTTAGGTGTCTCTTGATCCAGAATGAGTTGGAAGTACTGGCCTTGCATATGCCAATCCAAAACCTCACCTAAAATCTCTCCTTATAGAGGCTGCAGATTTATTTGTAAAAGAAAACAAAATTCTTCGTTGCAGTGTCTGGCTAAAACATCAGCAGATGATCATCACATGCCAGGAGTGAGTTGTTCTTCAACAAAAAACGAGCACGGGGAGGATGGCAAATCCCAGTGCTCCCAGGAGCATTCCTGCTTCTCAGTGCTTCGAGACTGAGCGAGGTTTAGGTGAAGGCACCTCCCTGCCACTGCAGCCTCACAGGTTTAAAACAAAAACAAAAGAAAAAGGTTATGCTTGGCTGAAAATCATCTGCTATCACAGGTCAATGGGTTTGGTGTCTCTGGACATCCAGATCTGCACAGTGCCTCTTCTTTAGCTGTAGGGCTTGCTCCTATCCACTCAGAATAATGAATCAAAATTAATTCCTGTTATTAAATGGGTTATGAAGAATTTTTTGCCCCTCAATTCCAGAGAAGGGAATTTTCCAGTAAGCATTTATTTGATGCTCAGTGCAATAAAGTTTTAGGTTCAACTCTACTATAAATAATCATCAGTAATAGCAGTAAATAATAATAATATTTCCAGCAAGATCCTACTTCCTTGACAAAAAATGCTTATGCTGGCCACAGCCCACCTGTGGATCATGAATTTATTGGGAAATGGGCACAGGAGAGTTTCCCAGACTCTGGTGCACGAGGATGTGCAAGTCATGTTCACCACAGCAAGGCTCAAAACAAAGTCATAAGTTTTTCCTTTTTCTTTTACATTTTCTTCAAATCAGATAATAAAAAACATATCCAGATCTGGATTTTTGCACTTCACCACTGCCCATCTCAGTCCTACACTCCCGGTGTCTCCATCCAGCTCTGCCTGGAGACAGAGCAGCTTTCCAGGAGGTGTTTGGGGACTTCAGGATTGGGGAAAAAAAAAGAGAAGAAAATGCAGATGTGAGATTTAAGTGGAAATGGAGAATACAGGAAGCCCCAGTGGCAGTGAGACATCACCCAGAGGTGTCTGAGGGTGCTGTGCTCACAGAGGGGGGGTTGGAGAACAAGCAGCCTTTCACTCTTCCTTTGGTCTTTCCTGCATTTTCCACCCAAATTTCTGCTCCAAACTCATTTGTTCATCCCTGCAATGAAGCCTCTGACCTGCTGATTTGTTTATTTTTGTTGTTGATTTGCCCATCTGCTGATGTTGGTTTTGTCATTTGTTTACTTCAAGTTAATGTTTCTTTGATTTTATTGTGGAGCACTATGAGGTCCTAAATGATATGGGCATGTATAAAAATAAATGATGGTTATTTATCATTATCATTATTGCACTTGGCCAGGCCTTTATCTCACTAAAGATACCGCTGTCTTCAGGGGCCTCTGAGACTTTGCTTTTAATCTTGGGGGTATTTCTAATTTCTAGGATATATCCCTAATAATGAGCTGCCCAGGAAAACTGTGATCTTAATTTTCCTGAGCATCTGATGAGACACGTTAATGGTGGCAGGTAAAAACAACACAAGCCCCTAAATCCCACTCTCCAGCACAGCACTGGGCCCTTTTTACCATTTTAATTATTGGAGTAAAAAGCAAAGAGCGAATTCTCGTGAAATTTGTGAAATTCAAGCTGTCCCCACCTACAGGGGAAAATAACAGAGTGGGTTAAAGAGGAGGGAATGCAGCAAGTAAAATACTTGCCTGGCACAGGGAAATGGAAGAAGGTTAACCAAGTTAATCTTCCCCTATTTCCTCCCCTCCTCACTCAAGGCCTCCAGGCTGAATCGTCATTAGGAACCATATAATTGACTCATCCACAGGATTTCCTTTTTGTGTTCTGAATTATGGCAGATTTTCCACATTCTTCTTTTTTTTTTTCTTTTTCTTTTTAATTTTAAACATTTGAAGCCTTTAACCAGGAGGAGACCTTCATCCACAGGTAGAAAATTTGTCCTATTAGTGAAGAACACAGCCCCATTTCTAATTCAGGGCACCACATATTCCCCAGCACCATTAAAATCTGCTGATTAACCAATGTACCAATGGATCTCCGTGTGCTATGCAGCTGTCACATCAGATGTTTGCTCTGCCACAATTGGTGTGTAATTTTGCTGGGTTTAAGTGCAGAAGAGGGGAATTTCCTTGTGATGGTACAAATAATTCATCATGGGCTATGGCTGGAGATTGTTATGGGGGAAAGAAATATCTCACAGTTATACTGTAGTTCATCCTACACCTGACAAGAGAGTGTTTGGCACATACAGTGGAAGCTTGATAAAATGTTTTAAAATCAGACACCAGGAAAGAATTGCAAAAGAAATTCTTCTTCAAAAATCATTTGGTGCTGAATTATTTCTTTTTTACTTGAAAGCCCTGTTAATACACAGAAAGCATAGCAGGGCTGCTATTAAATGTGGGCAAAACCCCAGCATAATCCCTCAATTCCTAGCGAGGCACCTTCGGGTTTTTTTTTTTTTTGGTTTTGTTTTGTTTTCCAAACTGATTTTCAAACCAGAGAGAAGCCTGTCCTTTAGCAAACAGTCTAAAACAAATGTTGCCAGCTCCGCTTCATTATGTGGTACATTGTAGTTTTATGCATGTACGCTGTGTGAACAAGAGGGTTAAAAGTTAAACAGTAGCCTAGGGCTAACACACTTGCAAGCTGAACAGGTACAAAATAGGCTTTTGTTGCTTTCAAACTATTACTGTATGTCTTTAGCAGAAAATAACGGAGCGGGCATCTGTGTGCAAAAATGTATTTCCTGACGGTCGCAGGTATTGTGGAATGGGCTTGGTTTAATGGCTGAAATGCCCATATGACCTTTAATCCAGAGCCGTAAATTTGTCAGTGTCTGGAAGTGGCAGGAGATCATTCCTAATGAGGCCAGTTTTTAGGACTTGGTGTATCAGGAGCAGCATCGGGGAGGGCGCTGGAAAGGAACCTCACGTGGGTTTGGGGGGCAGCGTTGGTAAATCATTAAAGGGAAATAAAGGAGCGAGCGGCGACGAGCCCGTAACAATTCCCATAAAGTAATGAAGAACACGGCGAGCTCAGGTTATTCTGTGTTTCATAAAATGATAAATAACTCCTAGTCATGTTTATGTATAATGAATTACAACCCCGCTACGTTTACCTTAGTAACATTTTACAGAGGTTGTATTTTACTCCCAACTACCAATTATGTCATCATCCTGGCATTTACCTGGACGTAATGATACACAGCAAAGCCATTCTTGGAACATAACTCATTGCTTAAAAGTGTTTGTAAAGCCAGACTGCATCCTATATACTCATAATGACTTGGAGATTGCTATTAAATTTTACAGATTAAAGTTTACTAAATCTTAAAAGTCTTGCACCGGTTCCAATATTTCTTATTAATCCTAAAGGAAAAGATATTCTGCCATGGAAATGTCAAAAACTCTGCAAGCCTATCTAAAAATAAATAGAAATAACCCAAGCCAGGGGCAGAGAACTTATCAAACAAAGACACAAGACAATATAACTACCCCAGGTCCCGTATTAAGCTGTAGATGAATTGTAATGGTTGGTTTGACCTGCCATGGGATGTTCCTTGCACCATCATTGTTGGGTTTTTTTTGTGGAAAACAGATCGGGAAGGGCACAGAAGCTTCCTAGTGCAGGTTTCATTTCTGCAGGACCCCAAAACCTCAGTCAGAAATATCTACTGTGACATTACCTTACATTTATTCCATTTAATTTCAGTTTGAGAAGGATAGCATATAGATCTTTTTATAAGCTTGTAAGGTCACCAAATTTAAATTAAAGTGACCTCTTTTAAAGCACATTACTAAAAGTACTATGTGGAGGGAAATTTAATATGAATGGTTAAAATGCATGGAATTCAGATTTTACTGTCAAACAGCTCAATTAAACAAATTGAATTTTTAAGCAACAAAAGGGAATTGAATCAAATTAGAACCAGAGTGGGATCTGAAATGTGGACATTTATGAGTGATAGTCACAGGGCCCTCCAGCAGTGAGTTTTCTTTATTTGTTGCCTCAGCAGTTAGAGGGGTTGGCAGGCTGCAATACAAAAGGATAAAAATGTTCACCATTGAAACACAGTTTTTGGCTCCCAATAAATCATCTGTCACTTCATCACAGCCCAGTAGATAATGAGCAATAAAGTTTTCACACTCAGGCAATGAGGAAGCAGACACAAGAAATACAGCTAAAGCTGCTGTGTCTCTTTTCTGTAAACGCAAGGTGCTTTGTGTAATAAATGACCTCTGGATTTCTGGAAAAGAATAATTCCAGCCTCGGTAAAATAAACCATTTGATGCACTAAAAAAAGCCAAATCTAATAACATTACTTAGTTCCTTTAATGAAAGAAATAATCACATTATATATATGAGCTACAGCCATCTATAACAGGAAGAGATTCCAGGGTATTACCTCTGAAGTTGTCTCTCTATTGCCAGCAAAGCACATTGCTGAAAATACAATAAAGCTGCACAATAATTTCAAGTGGGATTGTTTGCAGAGATTCAGGAGACATTTGTGTTTGGGGCCGGAGCCTGGCAGGTTCTGCCAGCCCTTCCTGCCTCGCAGAGATGGATGCCCAGCCCTTCCCCAGGGACTTGCTGCACCACAAAGGACCTCTGAAGGTCTCAGGGTGTAACATCATCAGGGCAAATTAATTGCAGACAGGTCCTGTCTTGACCCAGAAGCATAAAGTGTTAATTTTAACAGTGTTTTACCTTACTCTGATGTGTTCTCGCTGCTGTTTTGGTGAATATTTCGCACTGTTGTGGACAACCCAACAAAAAACTGTTGCTCTTTAGCTCACAATCACTGCTTGGTTTGTGGTTAAAACTCAAGTTCAGCTTCCCTGATGATGCTAAGGATATTCATCACTCCAATTCCATATCAAAGCCATTCCAGCAAGGATCTCTGCAATGGCTGCCTACAAAGTCGAGTTCACATGCAAAATGCATCAGTCAAAAAGTGACAATGCAGCCCATAAACCACATGAAACATACATTGATTCACTTTTTAACTTTATATCAGCATTTGAAGGGACTTGAAGCAAAATAAGATCAGATATTCTTGTCATATGCAAATGACAACTTAATATTTGCATAATATGTCAAGGTAGAAAAATGCAAATAAACTTTGGGAAATTCTGTATTTTTGTCATTCTCTCATATAGCTAATTAGCAACTTGAAAGGAAATGGAAAGCTTCTCTTTTCTGAACTCCATGTCAGCTAAAAAAGGCACCAAGCTCTGCTTATTTCTGGACCATGTAAGATGAGCAATTAACATCCCCCTTTATTGAGCTGCTTACACTGATCCATAGCCATAAAATGTTGTTCATCAGCTTCCCAAGTTGGATATGGACACGCAGCCCCCTTGGAATGGAGGTCACACAAATGTAAATGCAAAAGGCCATATTCTGCTATCAAAATGGTGCAAGTCCAAGAAAAATTCCTTGCAATAAATGAAACCTCGGATTTGCCCCAGAGCAGAACCAAGAAAAAGCAACAAGGATGGATTTTACTACTGGAAAATACGAGAAAAAAAGGTTTTTAGTAGCTCAAAACCTTAGTTCATTACGGGGTTTAATACTCTGTGTGAAGGTTTATACTGTATTTTTTTCCTAATATTAAGGATGTATTATTTATACCGACTGTAGCCACGCCACAGAACACACGAGGAGAGTTTGTTTAGCAACAGAGTGAAAAAAATATTTGCTACAGGGGCAGTCTGGCAATATTGCTTGTTAAGACATGCTATTTGTAAGCAAATTTATATGAAAAGTATGCAATGTCTAATACTAAACTACTCCAGCCCCAGACTGAAGGGTGATTTTACAAACGTCCTGCAGCACTCAATCATTCCTTCATTTTAATGTCTTTATTTTATGATTTTGTTGATGAAATACTACTTACCCAGTGCTCAAAATTCCTTTTAGGCTGCAGGCACTGGCTAGTTGACACGGCAAGCCATATTTTACAGCTATATATTTCAGCTTTCTCTGTCCAAGTTGGAGGACACAGTAGCCAAGATGGTTTTTCATAGTAGAAATATATTTTCATATTTATTTATTGATTTGACTAATGTATCTATTTTTCAATTCACATGCTTATGTTTCAATCCATTAAAGTGATTCATGGTCAAATAATATGTTATTGCAAGTACAAAGAGGAGATAAAACCACTGTACACTGGCCATAACACAAGAATAAAAATAATAAAAATCCATTGTATGATTAAATATAGTTTTTAATCCCCACCTGATCACGTGTAAACTGATGGTTTTAATTATTTTTCTTTAGAATAAATTGAGGATTTTTTTTTCTGTAAAATGTAATTACTGATGAAATAAATACTCAGGAATAAATACTCTCACCCAACCTAAGTGCTCAATGTTAAACTCAAATAAAGCATCAAATTACTGGCAAAATAATAAAAAAAATACCTCAAAAGGCTTTTAATTAGTTTAAACGAGAGCTAAATGCAGCTGGTGAAGGAATGTTGAGCCTGTCAGCTCCAGGTCAGGGCTGGAGGGAAGCTGGACGTGGTGGTGGCTGGAATTGTGGTGGTGGTGGCTGCTCAGGATCACCTGGAATTCCTGGGCTTGCTCCAGCTTTTTGGAGAAGGCAAACAAGCCCACACGAAATGTAGAGAAAGAGAAACCCATCCATGAGGAGGAGCAGCTCCAAGGCCCAGCTTTTCTCCTGTCCTTCACCTCCAAACTGGGAAATTTTATGGGAAGCAAAGCCAATGCCAGGTGAGGCCTTGGGGGCTGGCCAGAGGGGGATGCTCTTCCAGCCAAGGTGGGACCACCTGGAGCCAGGGTCAGCTGGGGGGTCAGAGAATCATGAAATCCCACAATGGTTTGGGGTGGAAAGGATCTTAAAACCCAACCAGTGCCACCCCCTGCCACAGGCAGGGACATCTTCCACTGTCCCACGTTGCTCCAGGCCTCGTCCAACCTGGCCTTGGGCACTTCCACAGATGGAGCAGCCACAGCTGGACATCATCCACAACATAAACATGAAAAGAAAAAGAGAAAAGAGAAAAAAAGAGGACAAGGAAGGGGAAGAGAGAAGAGAAGAGAAGAGAAGAGAAGAGAAGAGAAGAGAAGAGAAGAGAAGAGAAGAGAAGAGAAGAGAAGAGAAGAGAAGAGAAGAGAAGAGAAGAGAAGAGAAAGAAAGAAAGAAAGAGAAGAGAAGAGAAGAGAAAAGAAGAGAAAAGAAAAGAAAAGAAAAGAAAAGAAAAGAAAAGAAAAGAAAAGAAAAGAAAAGAAAAGAAAAGAAAAGAAAAGAAAAGAAAAGAAAAGAAAAGAAAAGAAAAGAAAAGAAAAGAAAGAAAAGAAAAGAAAAGAAGAGAAAAGAAAAGAAAAGAAAAGAAAAGAAAAGAAAAGAAAAGAAAAGAAAAGAAAAGAAAAGAAAAGAAAAGAAAAGAAAAGAAAAGAAAAGAAAAGAAAAGAAAAGAAAGGAAAAGAAAAGAAAAGAAAGAGAAAGGGATTCTTTATTTCCCTCTTTTGCCTTGAAAAAAATGAAAAGCAAAAGCACCTCAGATGAGTTTTAGGAAGTCATTTTGGAGGGAGTGTGGAATAAGCTGATGCTATTGGTGAAGACAGAAATGAACAAAACCCCCCAAAACCCTAAATATCAGGACAATGGAAAGACAATCAGCCTGTGAGAGAGCCGAGACTGAAAAACAAAGGACAGCAAAGGAGCCACAGAGGAGGAAGGCTCCGAGCCCATCATGGACAAGTGGGGTGACATCCTCACACACACTCCAGCCCCTCTGTGCTCATTGCAGGGCCCGTGATGGCTCTGTAATTATAGCCCAGCCCTGGGAATTCCCCGCCAGGCAGGAGCTGAGGTCACTGCAGGAATATCTGGGAATGGAGCCGGAAGGATGCAAAATTTGGGAGGACATCCATGGGCAGCCTGGGGAACCCGCCCTGCTCAAGACAGGCTTCCAGAGCCAGCTCCTTTGTGCACCCTGACTCCAGGAAAAGGAAAAGGTATTTTAAAGTCACCTTAGGTCCCCCTGGGAAGCAGGAGCACAGAAGGCTGTCAATGTGTTGAGGTAGAGCAGCTGAGAGGCTCTGGAGAGAGAGAGCTAAATGAATAGAAACTTGTTAAATGATGTGAGTTAATGAGAGCATTTTGGAATTAACCAGCTTCCATGACTTTAAATAAAACCCCAATGTCATTTTAAATTGGATTTTGTACATTTTTGAAACCATTATTTATTTTTTTTTTTCCGTGAGGTGCATTGGTGGCAAAGAGGGAAACATTAAAGTTTAACCTCCTCAACCCACTAGTGGTGAAACATTGGTATTTTTCCACTGGATTCAGAAATAAAGGACCAGTGGCAAGAGCCAAGAGTTTTTCCAGGAGATGGGGAGTCACTCAGCCCTGTCCCCACTTTTGTGAGGGTGGGGAGCTGGAGTCTGCATGTGGTTTCATCAACAACATATTAAGACAAGGGAGGTGATGCCAAATTGGGGTTTAAACCTAATAAACATAATTAAACAAAGCAAGAACATGTGTTTAGAGCTACACCTATTTTACTGATCTCTCTATTTTAATTACTCTTGTAGAGTAAATATTAGGACCAAATATTAGAGCAGGAACACAGTTGGCGGGACCACCATCCTCTGACCCTGCATTGTCACGTTGGTCACCCCAGTCCTCATTCCAGACAGGAGGAATTCCATTCCTTTTGCCCAGTGGATGGACACAAACTGGTTTTGAAGCCTTGCTGTGTGCCCTGCCCCTGTGCCTTGTGGGCAGCTGGCACTGGGATGGCTGCTCCTGGTATGGACATACCTGGATTGCTCACCACCCTCCTTGTCCTGCTTCTATGGAACTCAGGGCAGGTGAAATGGCCATAACTTCTAGTTTTTTATTGTTATTTTTATTTGTTATTTAGGTGAACTTTTATTTTTTTTTTTTAAGAAAGCCTCTCATAGGCAATGTTTGGAAGATGAGAGAACATGTTTTGAAGGAAAATCAAGTCAGGAAGAACCCAAGTCATTCCCAGGTGAGCCCGGCTTATAAAACAACTCAGTTCCTCTATCACACTTGTGCTGAAAGCCAAAACAATTCTGGATACATTTTGGAAAGCAATTTTCAGCATCAATTCTATATTTGCAGCAGTTTGATTTCTTCAAACCAGCTCAGAAGAATGTTCCAGTGGGACAGGCACCAGCCTGGGACAGTCATGGCTAAGGTTCAAATTTCTTTATTATTTACATGCCCATGGAGAGCATCCTATTTCATACCTTCTGAAATATTCATGAAATTCCACTGCAAGATCTTCAAATTCTTTTTTTTTCTGGTTTTATTTGTGTTGTACTTTCTTGCAGGTACAAACAGTTTGACATTAAAGGCTATGATGGTGTCCCTGGCAACAGGTTCCATGAAAATATTTTAGTCAAACAGAATCCCAGACTGGTTTGGGTTGTAAGAGACCTTAAAGACCACCCAGCTCCAACCCCTGCCATGATCAGGGACACTTTCCACCAGACCAGGTTGCTCAGAGCCCCAGATATAATTAAATTTGCTCAGTGTGACCATTAGTTGCCCTTCTATGACACTTCCCTTCTACAGAATGACTTTGTGAATGTTAGGAAAGAGAACACCTGTGATGGTGGAGGGCAGGGAAAGTCCCAAAGGCATTCCTAAGTCATAATTAGCTTTGTGATGCATAAACACCCACCAAAGAGAGATTCCAGCTCTCCCCCAAAGAAACCATTCTGGGAAAGGATCCAGCACCTTAAATAAAGGGTCTCAAATCCTGGGGCCAAATCCTGGGTGTTAACATTGGACAGGACAGCCAGAAAATGGGGCTGTACAGCCAGGACTGGGGAAAGAAGTCCCAAAATGGAAGAAGGAATGGGAAAGAAGGATGGGAAGTGGGACATGGGAAGTCCCACGGCTGCCCAGTGCTCAATCCAGGCTGCACCGACACAGAGCCACAGTAAACTTAGCACTAAGCCTCAGTTTAAAAATTCACAGAGTTTTTATATGATAATTACTGTTATTATAACTGGCCCATGAAATAAACACCTCTCCCAATTATGCCAAAGGCATGAGCTCCTTCAGAGACAGAAATCTCACAATAAGATTTACTTTCAGCATAACGATGTAGAGGCAGAGAGGTGCAAGATGAATAACAATAATATTATGGTACATATAACGTATGTTTTAATTAGCTAAAGGTAATCAAGTGAGGTTTGTCACGATTATATTAAGGTCAGGTCTCCACATGGTTTCATCAACAACATATTAAGACAAGGGAGGTGATGCCAAATTGGGGTTTAAACCTAATCAACATAATTAAACAAAGCAAGAACATGTGTTTAGAGCTACACCTATTTTACTGATCTCTCTATTTTAATTACTCTTGTAGAGTAAATATTAGGACCAAAATAACTCCTAATTAAATTTTTTCCATACAAACAGAAAACACAATCTTCTTTTAATTTGCTATTTTTGTCGAATGAATGTACAATAACCAGATCTTTTGTAGGAGAAACGATTTCAAAAGTGTGCTCAAATTATGCTAAACAGCCTAATACATTCCAAAGTCTTGACATACTGGCTTCAAATGTGTGGGAAACGGGAAACTACACTGGCCCAAAAAAGTCATGGGAAACCATAAAAACAAACTAAGCATAATTTAAACTGATTGGATGCTTCCTTGCAAGAAGTTCTTAGTTTCTAAATACAAAATGTGGACATTGAAATGTGGTCAAGTTATGACTTAAATTAGAAAAACATGTTTTCTTAGGTTTCTATCTTGCAATATTTGGCACAACTCAGACACTGGGGAAAGAGTTATGTCAGTAACATTTCCAAAAGTGTCTAAGTGGCTTTGCCTGGAGTAACACTGAAATGGGACTTAGGCACTCAGAAGCCCAGAGGACATAAGTTTGTAAAGGCTTACAAATGTTTAAAGCTGTCTAGGTGTCCAAAAAAACAATATAGGGGCATCTTAAAATTAATTGAAGTGCTTTTTAAGTTAATGACCTGAAGGAGATGGCATCCCATCCATGTCTGGTAGAAGACTGGACTTGATGATCTTGGAAGTCTTTCCCGACCTTAATGGTTCTATGATTATATGATTCTGCTCTGCATAAAAGACTAGGGATATTTTTAAAAGTACCAGTCTTTGGAATAAACCTAATATCCACTCAGGTGATCTGTTTCAAGCCTGATGCCTCAGATGGGATTTCTCTGAATTCTCTGAGTAAAAGCAGAACCAGGACTGTAAACAGAAGTTGTAGGTAAGGATTCCACACTGGAGGCCTGTAGGTCCTCCTGGAACTTGTGATTAGAGGGAAAACTGCTGTGTCCTGATGTACTTGAAATGTGTTTCACGGAAACACAGAATCCCACAATGGTTTGGGTGGGAAGGGACCTGAAAACCCATCCAGTTCCTGGCAGGGACCCCTCCCACTGTCCCAGGCTGCTCCAACCCCAGTGTCCAGCCTGGCCTTGGGCACTGCCAGGGATCTAGGGGCAGCCACAGCTGTGCCAGGGCTGCCCACCCTGCCAGGGAACAATTCCCAATTCCCAATCTCCCATCCAGCCCTGCCCTCTGGCACTGGGAGCCATTCCCTGTGTCCTGTCCCTCCATCCCTTGTCCCCAGTCCCTCTCCAGCTCTCCTGGAGCCCTTTCAGACTGCACGGGGCTCTGAGCTCTCCCTGGAGCCTTCTCTTCTCCAGTCCCAGGTATCCCAGCCTGGCTCCAGAGGGGCTCCAGCCCTCAGAGCATCTCCATGGCCTCCTCTGGACTGGTTCCAGCAGATCCATGTCCTTCCTGTGCTGGGAAGCCCAGAGCTGGCTGCAGTGCTCCAGGTGAGATCCAGTGAGGGTGTAATAGAGGGGCAGAATCCCCCTGTCCCCTGCTGCTGGGATCAGCCCCAGTTCATGGGGGGTTTCATGTCCAACCTCTCACCCACCATCACCCCCAAACCCTTCTCCCCAGTGCTGCCCTCAATCCGTTTAGAAAGGCTGAAGCTGGAAATCAAATTTTCACTCAAGAGGAAGATGAACTAAAACATGCACCAGGTTGGGGACTTCTCCGTCCCTGGCCTCCAACGTAGCACATCAAGAGTTAAAAATGTGGAGCAAAATAAAGGAGCTAAAAAATGTGGGAGCAAAAATTTCCCAAAGCCTCGCGGAGCTCAGCCCCAGAACGATTCCGTCAGAGCCGCCGCTGGCGAGCGCTGGCATGCGGAGGACCCCAAATGAGTTAAGAACTCTTCCACTCCATCATGAAGAATTGTTCTCCAGAGTAACTACCAGTGGGGAAATGCTTAAAACACTTACCATATGTGGCTAAGAAGGGCCTAATTTGTCCATTTGGAAATTTTGCCTCTTTTGAAAGGATAGTTAATTCCAAGTAATTTATTTCATAGATGAAGCTTTCTTCAGAGTGGTTAATATATCACCCTTGGTTGCCTGAACAATTAGAAATTGTCACCAAAGAAAAATGTCGCAGTTCATGTAAATAACTATTTACCTAAAGGAAATGGGAATCCACAAGAGTCAGCACACTTTAATGAGCCATGACAATAGGGGGGAAAAAAAAAACAGCCAATGGTACAGTGATTCTGCTAAAGCTGACAATGCTTATGGTAAAAATTGGCCAAAACAACTATTATTTGTTGGGTTTTTTTTCATGTCAGAAATAATGCAGCTTGAAATTTTCAACAGGCAACATGAGCCCAGACCATTTGTTACTTCTGATGGCCTAATTGTTCTCCTGGCAGAAATAAAAAATTAGGGCACTTATGTCATTTACCTAAATTTCTAATTAATGCAATGGTAATAGAGAAACTGGAACAGAAGAAAGTGAGGCAAAAAAAAAAAGTAAGTTGGGTGAAAAATGTTTCTCTTGGCCTTTCTACAATTTGTCTTTGTTAACTTTCCTACGGTCTTTCCCTCTTTAACAGCAGGTAGAGTGATCTCTGCAGAGATGTTCCAGAGTTTTCTAACTGGACTGAGGCATGCTGGGCATTGAAAAATATGATTTCTTCCACCTGAGCTATTGAACAGACGTGATAAAAACACCAACTGCAGCACAATGTCCTTTATGTTGCCTCGAAGGAATGTGCCATTAAAATGATGTTAGAAATAGTCTTCAAAAGCAGCTAAAAAACCTGCACTTGGGGCTGCAATTCCATCCACAAGTTTTCCATTGCTCCTGCATCTTCATGTCCAACTCGTCCTGCAAAGCAAATCCTGGCTGGTGTGTGCCCTCATTAGGATGCAGGATGAAGGGAAATGCATCAAAATGCATAAACACACCTTAGAAATGGCTCTAAAAGTGTCTGGAAATCACTTTGTCCTGCAGCACTGGCAAGTGTCCACCATCTCCTCGATATTTATTGTTGGAATGACATGAAGGAGGCTCAAGGTGATCCATTTATGCCCATCCTCAAAGAATCTACACCCACTCCTTTGAAGGGGTGCCACACCTTTGTCTTGGCACCACTAATGCCATTAAAATACTGCTAAAAGGAAATGCACAAAAGCAGAAAATTGGGGAAACTTTAAAAGGAGCCCTAGAGAGGGTTTATCCAATGAGAACTCAATTAAAGGTCAAATGGAGATAGGATCCCATTCCCAGCCATGCTCAGATCTACCTGTGCTCATACTTTCAAATGTTAAAGAAGTGAAGTTTCCTATTGCTTTACAAGTATATTCAAGTACAGCTGTAATTAAACTGTGAGTAAAGTGCAAGCAAACTAAGTAAACATTGACATGTGCTAGTAAATTATTCCAATTTTTCTCTTAATGCCTGAGGTGCTTTCCTTAAGTACTAAATGGGAATAAAGAAAAGGGAAAACAAGAGCAAGGTCAGAAATTCAAACCGCCACCAAATGTGAGCTCAGGGTCACAGGGAAATGTCAAAGTCTGCTGGAGGTTCATCCTTGCAGTGAGTAAAAATGCTTCCCAGTTTCTGACCACATCCTAATCTGGGGAGCCACCCACATCCCCAGAACATTTTCCCCTGATTTTTTTCTTCATAAAAGCAGTTTTTGCTTTAAAACAACGTGAATCCCTTTCTCATCCACTACCTGAAGTATCCCGGAGCTCCAAGGAGTAACCTTAGTGCCCTCACTAGAAGAAAGCCACGATATTTCAGGAGTCAGGAGCAAACACTGACACAGGGAGCATTTCTGTTCTGTCATCATCAAGCCCTCCACACCCCCAGGTCTGAGCCTGCACAGTGACTGCAGGAGGGTCCCACCACTGCCCAGGGCAGGTCTGGGAGCATCCCACGGGATGGTGCCCCAGGATTTCCCTCTTTCCCAGGCAGGCAGGGACATGAGCTGCCTCCCCAGCTCCACTCTCCCACCTGGGCCTCACCATTCCCTCTGGAACCTGGGAGCCGCCTTGGCACGAGCGAGGTACAAACGCAGGGCTCACAATAGCACCGGGAACTGGCAGGAGCAGAACTCCAGCAGCACCAGCAAGTCCTGCTGAAATAAACATGTTACAGGCAAAGGTCATGATGCCTGTTAATATAAAGAGTGCGTCGTGTATAATGCATTCAAATGCCGGAGTGAGAGAGGGAGATAATATGATCCATTTGCCAGATTCCTCCTTTTAGTTGTAACACGAAGCCATTCTGGGCTGGAATGACCCAGAGATGATAATGAAGCGGATGATGATGCCATTGCCTGTGATAATGGTGTGACAGGGAGAATACCCTGGAAAACTGCACGAGCTGATAAGTGCAAAGGTATAAACAAACCCAAACAATATGGACTTGCAGACATTAGCACGGAACAAAAGAGAGGAGGAAAAGCAAAGCCAACTGATCAACATTAAAAAAATGAAAGACTTTGCAAGGGTGACTTTTTCAGCGATTTTTTGGAATTGCAGCTCCCAAAACCAAGCCCTTCCCAGCTGCAACAACAGCCAAGTGTCTCATCCTGGGTGTTGGGGAGGGGGGGGGCACCTCTCTGTGCTTGGGAACAGTTTGTAGCAAACAGCCCGCGATATGAAAATGTATTTAATGCAATTAATAATTTAAGAAGTGAGAGCATGTGCTCTTGGAGAGTTAAATGCTTGTCAGAGTGATAGATGCACGCTTCAGCACCAATACATTTCGTACGAAGAGCAGAGGGATTTTGCAAACTTGTGTTGACCTTGGGTTGTGGTGGAGAGGAGGCAGATTGCGAAGGCAGGCCCGCGTACGGCAGGACTGCGTCAGCTCGCAATTTACAGCCCTCTCCCCAATTAAAGGACTGTAAAAACATTAAAATTAATGCAGTCTTAACTCCAGAGCAGGCTCTACTTTCTTAATTAGTGCATAATTATTCAGTTTTTGATATCCTGGAAAATTATCACATGGAAATTATTTTAGGCACAGTAACAATAGCAAAAATCTCTCTGCCCCCCCCAACTCGATTAACATGTGGAAGTAATTAACACTTTATTACAGTGAAAATACTATTACTGCTAATGTTTAATGACTTTTGCCATTGCATCATAAGCAGGAAATTTAGAACACTACAGAGCAACGGTCTGCTATAAATACAGTCCAAAGATTATAAACCAGAGTCAGATGATTCGCACTAACAGCGCTTAAGACAGGGATATGACATACAATACGTTTCCAAAATGTCACAGGCAGGAAATATAATTTTCTTGATAAAGTCCACTCCATACAGCCAAGCAGGCAGTGCAATAACGCTGGATGCGTTCGGTGTAGGCAGCAGCACTCAAGTCCTTGTAAAAGCCTGTTGTTAATCAAATTGAAACATAAAACCCCAAGCATAAAGTTATTTTCTCATAACAGTTTAATAGAAATTTCCAATCAAACAAAGGCCAAAAAGTGTTATTACAACATGAAGTTCCTTGTATAAACAACTTAAAATGAAGTAGAGGAAAGTTTCATGGGATTTATGGATTTCTTTATTTTCATTATTTCGAGTAAATGTCTACTGTAGATCTCCTATAAATGTCTTGAGAAATTATGCACCAGCTTTAGATGATTCACACTAACAGTAATTAAGATGCTGAGTCCACGTAAGTGTCAAAGAGGCCAGTGCTCAGGAAATATCATTTCAGTTCAGCCCGTGTGATGGAGCCAAACGTGCCAGAGACAAAAGGAGACCAAAAGGGCTGGAGATGGCTCTGCCTCAGTCTGGGCTTCTCCAGCGCTGTGACAAGGGCACAACAGATGGGCGGAACTAGCGCGATGTTTAGGAAAACGTTTCACTATCTAAATGTAAATAGAGAATTGTGTTTAATATTCAGCACAGCCTTATGGAAATTCCCAAACAAACAACGGCGTAAAGCAGCACAGTGCAAAGGATCTATAAAAAGAAAACCAAAACAAATATAGAAGGAAACAAACGGAGAACAAGGCTGACCCTGATGAACCTGCATGAAGTCACTCTTTGCTTGTTTGTTACTGTTCATGCTGTTGGGCTGAGAATTAATGAAGCTGAGCACTAATCATGATTCAACCCATGGAATTATTTTAAATTTTAATAATCTATGTGCCTAGCTCATTGGGCTTTTCCTTTTTAAATATTTTCCTCGATGCTTTAGAATGGGTTCATTGATCTGGACCTGTTTCACTGGCGCGCTAATACAGTTCATAAATTAAGGAACTCTTGTTTTAGAAACATCTCCTTGATCCATGGGCCATGGATATGGAGAGGAAGAATTTGGCACGAGGATGCTGAATATAAATTGCTCTTTTGGAAGGAAATCTTACCAGCCAATGTCTGGAGCCAGCAGGCAAGAAGAATTCACCTGAAGTGGACACAGCTCTTCGTTCTGGGATTAACTTGTTGCAGTTGCAAATGAATCATGAAACCAGCTTTGGCAAAGCTGAGCCTGGACCCGCGCTGGAACCGAAATAATGTATGTGAAAAACCTGAACTGGATTACGAGGCCATCTGGAATGCATTGGCCGTCTGCATTAGGAGTAGCAGTTTCCTTGACAGAGGTTGTGAAATATTAGAATTCCTAATGGAAGAAATATGGCAGTGCAAAATGACACAAAAATCACACAACCTCATTCCCTGACACGGAACAGTGAAAATGCGAATCTTTCTCTCAAGGGTGCTCTATCAATCCTTTGCAAACAAGGCACTTCAGCAGGCAGAGGAGGGGCTGACAGGGCTTAACCCTTCCCCACCACCAGGCAGGACAAGAGAGAGCTTGCCTCTTTGGGGAGGCCAAAAACAGGGAGAACGTGTGGCAGTCGTAAATCCACACGGGAAATTCCTTCCAAAGAGGGGGTACCTCCAGCACAGGCATCCCACGGAGCTGGATGCCCCAGGGACAGACTCCTGCCACTCTCACCCTCCTCTGGGTGATGTTCAGATGCCTCTAAGGCCAAAGCATTGGGAGATCTGTAATTGACAGCAGAAATCATGGCAAGGTGCCCCTCAAAATAGCCTATTTTTAACATTTCTGATGGAAGGTTAGCCTACACTTCGGAAGGCCTGACCCACAATAACAGTTTGCTGCACTAATTCTGCCCACTTGGTATTTGCATTCAAATGATGAACATTTCCATTTTGGTCATAATGATTTCCCAGTAAAAATTCGAATGCTGGAACCCTCTCAAAAAGTGTATTTGCACAGTTGGTGACATCTACCTACGAATGGTTCCATATTCTTCATGTTTTACTCTTAAAATCACACTTTGTCCCCAGCTCAGCCATCCTACACCACAGTGCTGAATGTCTCCAGGGGTTTGGAAATACCAGAAATCTTGTGGCACACCTGATGGAACTGTTTACTCATTATTTAATAACAAAATTTGTTAATTTACACTGAGGAGTACAAAAGGCACTGCAGGTTATCAGATTTTCTGAGTCAACTAGGAAACGATCCAACAAAACAATAAACAATACAAATAATCACAGATAATACTCTGAACGAAGTAATTTGACCACCTGAGTCAGCATAATTTACTTTAAACCAGGAGCTTATTCTAACTCCAGACAGGGAAAATTGGATAAATCCACAGCTGCCATTTTCATGATCCAACATTAAATGACCCTCACGACCCCAGAGGAGAGGTTGGAGGAGTTTGGATGTCCTGGCTGCTCTTCTGCCAGGACTTTATAGCAGTGGCCAGGCCAGCACTGGTCACCCTCCACATGGATTCACGGGAGTCATCTTGGATAAAATCCATCTTTAGAAGCACCTCCCTGGTTTAGGAACCCCCAACATTTTTGGTTTCAAGTGCTTTTTGAAATCCCAGCCCTCGTCTCCCTCATTGTCATTTATAAGGCACACAAAGCTACTGTTTATTGCTACTTCCCTGCAGAAAAGGGAATAACTCCAAGATAGATTTTCTGTTTAGGAAATAGATCTGGGTTGAATTATTCAAAAAGGCTAACAATATCCAGCCTCAGAAAGCTAAGGAAAGGCATAGAAGACTCCAGAGCTAAGGGGCTTTTATGCAGCAGCCAATTGTTATGACTCCTTTTAATTAAATACAAATGAATTAATTGATATGAAGTACTGCTAGGCAATTATTTTGCTGACATTTTGTCTCTTTTGAGACACGCTTGTTTACTGAATCTCTCATCTGCCAAATCTTACCACCATTCTGCACTATTTTAAACATATGTTTAAAGAGCTAAAGCCAAGTTTGTACTGTCAGAAACTTTTACATTAATTTCATATTTGTGATAATGGTACGCAGATTAGGCCCAATAGTATTTACATTTTTTAATCCATCTCCCATCCCTAGGCCATCATTGTACATGAGATATTGCATCTTAATGAATTTTTCTGGTTAAAGATTTTAAAATAAATGAATAAATAAATAAGTAATGAAACACTGATTTTTATCTCACTGTACACAAGTTCACTGGTTGCTTTTGGCTTTTGTTTTTTTTTTTTCCTTTCTGGTTTGAAGTGAAATATTTTCATCATTTTCTAAAGATATGCATGAAAGTACAAAAATGATGGCTGGTTTCAAAGAAACCTCCAGCAGCAGCAGTCAGCAGTATATTAGCCTTTACATAGGAGGTAAAATTGAAGGGTTATCTGGAAAACCATAACCGGCCCAAATCCTCTGATTATTTGGGGGAATTGCTGAGCTGGAGCTCCTGTCTGACACATCCCCCAGCACGCCTGTGACCCATTTTTTGAAGTCACAGATGCGTCCCCCGGCGGTTCAAACGTGCAGGACGAGATCACGAGTGACTTGAACCCTTTTAGACAGCAGCAAGATGCATTTCAGGAAGGCACCCACAGGACTTTCCCACCGCTTTTGGTGTGGGATGGGCTCAGCTCTGTGGTCAGCAGCTCCTGGAAGCAGCAAGTCCTCGGAGAACTGCTGGCTGTGAAGTGAGTTGTGCACACACAGGACTCCAGCACACCCAGAAGTTGAGCCCCTACCTGTCAGGTCAGCAATAATGTCAGCTGGCAAGTTGTAGATCTAACCATCCATGAGATACTTCTCTGTTGTGCACATGAAAATAAATAGCAGGCTGGAGAGTAATTAATTTGCCATTGGTGAACTAAATTAGCCCAGAGGAGCACAGGGAGCCTTCAGAGACAGGTAACCTGAACCTGCCCACACACATTTAAAGAGCAAAGTACTCAAAAATGCCAAGGCAGTGTGAGTATTGAGATATCAGTTGTCTTAGAATCAGTATGTATGTGTTGAACTTTGGGCTGAGCGCAGAGAAATTACTTCCATTAATGCAATTCTATTCCCAAAAAATGGTCCAGGCAGCCAGATGGGGACTTCTACCCCAATGTGGTCTCCTACCCCCGTTACCACACCATTAAAATCAGCAGGATATATTGAAGACCTCCATGTATAATACAAAAAATTAGCTTTTACAGCAAAAAACCCTCACATATTTTGACTTATTTTTTTTGCTCACAGCTACTATGGAATTCTCATCTCTCACCATTCAAAAGTCACGGATTAAATTCCCTAAATTGTGTCATTGCAGGAGATATAAAGCTACCTGCTTTGGACTGAACAAGTTTTTTACAGAATGAGTTTCATTTTTCAGCCTCTTCAACCTCCAAGTCTGGAGTTTTACTTTCTCCAAGAGGGGAGTTTTGGGTTTTCGTACAACTCTCAGATTTGGGACTCTGATATCCCCTGAGTGTGCCTGGTTTCTCTTAGGCAGTGGTCTGGGCTATCAGCAGCTCCTATAACTTTTCCCCCTGATCAAAGCACGTGGATGGACAAGCACAAACAGGCTGGGGCACAGTGCCTCTGTTTTCCCTATTTACCTATCGCCCGGCCAGACATTTCTGCACATTAATCATACTTAGAAGACTTAGCAAAAGGCATCAGTCACTTAACAAACTGTCCCAGGTTTATCTGGGGGTAACAGATGACTGCTGACTATCTGGGCCTGCTACCCAGGGCTGCTGATGAAAGGCAGCGTGTGACCAAAGTTACACACAGGGCAAGCGGGACTTGGCACTGCTTTCAGCAGCCCCCTAAAACAAAGATATAGCAAGAGATGGGGAAATGGAAACTACACAGATATTCCCCCTCCTCTGCATCTCCCCAGGGACTTCTAACAATGATCAAGGCCTTTGGAAACTTCAGGCACTAGTGATTGCTGCCACTGCCTGGAATGAGTTGCTGGAGCGTGTCCAGGGAAGGGAACGGAGCTGGGAAGGGGTTGGAGTCCCAGAAGTGGCTGAGGGAGCTGGGAAGGGGCTCAGCCTGGAGCAAAGGAGGCTCAGGGGGGACCTTGTGGCTCTGCACAGCTCCTGCCAGGAGGGGACAGCCGGGGGGGTCGGGCTCTGCTCCCAGGGATGAGAGGAAACTGCCTCAAGTTGCACCAGGGGAGGTTTAGGCTGGAGATTAGAAAAATTTCTTCCTGAAAAGCATTGTCCAGCCCTGGCACAGGCTGCCCACAGCAGCGATGGAGTGACCATTCATGAAGAGAATTAAAATATATGTAGATGTGGCTCTTGGGCACGTGGTTTAGTGGTGGAGCTGGCAGTATGAGGTGAATTGTTGGACTCAGTATCTTAGAGGCATTTTCCAACCTAAATGATCCCGTGACTCTATGGATAAAGGGAAGAACAGGCTATGTGGATAATGCAGAGAACGAGGGTAACTGCCCAGAGTTCCACCTCAGTGCTTCAGAAATGGTACCACAACATCTCTTGGGGTGCAAAGCATGGCCCCATGCCCTGCTTTGAAATAAAAAACCTTTCATGTGGTTGCCTTCTCCTGACCTAACTGTGTCCAACACCAAGCCTGGCTGGATTACTTCCACCGGCTAAGCCAGCAGAGCAATTTCTTTGGCTCACCAGGAGAAAAAAAAAAGCTGGTGTTTCTGAAGCTGAAATTTCATCACGAGTCTCCAGAGATCCCACGCATGAATAATGAAATAATTGTGTGTCCTCACTCGTTGCTCCAGCGTGTTCCCGTCTCTGCCAGCGCCGCTGCTGTTCCCGTTTTCACGGCGGCGGAATCCGCGGAGCCGATACTGACGGATGAATCACGGCCCAGCCCCAGTCCTGGCAAGGGAAGCCCTGTAATCACAACTGACAAGGGAGATGAAGTTTATCTCCCAGCAAGACATTGGGAAGACATTTCAGCCATTTCCTTTTTTTTTTTTTTTTTTAAATTTAGCTCACCCTGTCCCACTTATCTTTCTTAAACCTTCTTGGCAAGAACAAGAGAAGCCCCTTTTAAATCAACCATGGGCAGGAATCACAAATTTCTCTGCATGGATTCACAAATTAACTCCACAGGTTCACAAAATTCTCTAGGATAGTGGGCCAGCACTGGAATTTTCTTCCCAGACCCCGCCATGCTCTCCAGTGCACATTGTTGTCACACCCAAGAGCAAGACGGTCCCGTTAATCAATTGTACCTCGGCACTGCAGCTTCATTTGTGTGTTTCAGGCCTTTACAATACAATAAAATTTACAGCTCGTATAATTAAGAATATGCCAGATTAAACAAATTAAAGCTCAGCCTTAAAAGCGAAAGCTCTATCAGATCAAGACATTCATGCAGGAAAGAAATTTCAAATTCAAATCAACAATGTCTGAAGGCTCAGAACACAAAAGCTGTATAGGAGTGGCTGAGAACTACTCTGAGATGTATTTCATAACCTCAAGGTACAAGTCATGGCATGGGGCACCAGAAGGTCACAAAGAATAATTGAGTGCAAGGGTTAGTTGGAGATTTGTGGGGAAGCCAAGCTGTTCCAGCAATTTTTTTTTTTTCCAAGAAAGCAGAAAATAATAACTTGTCCTGAAATTTGCATTCATGAAAGGCTTTTTGTCTCTCTGGTGTATTCCTGGCCATAAGAGCATGGAGCAGAGGAGAAGGGAAGCCCAAACACCCAGAGATAGCCCGAGGAAGGAGCCCTCAGGAAGGATTTGGAGAGTCTCCCCACCCAGGATTCTATCTCTGCTTGGCTCTGTCTGATATTTGACTCCAGGAGCACTTCCACAACTTCATTTAAGCATTTCCCAGTAGGAGCACTTTGAGATGAGGGACAGTGCTCTGGCTGGGGGAGAGCAAAGTGGGACTGGGCTGTTCTGTCTTCCACACCCTGCTCATCTTCATGGCCTCCTCCTACCTCCTCCCACAGGTCCTTTCTGCTGCTGGGGTCCAGAGCTGGATGCAGTGATCCAGGTGGGCTCTCATGAGAGCAGAGAAGAGGAGAAGAATCACCCCCACTGACTCGCTGGCCACACTTATTCTGCTGCAGCCCAGGCTATGTTTGGCTTTTTGGGTTGCAAGTGTGTAATATTGGGTCATGTTGAATTTCTCATCCACCAACACCCCAAACTCCTTCTCCTCAGGTCTGCTCTCTGTCCAGTCTCCTCCCAGCCTGTGTTTGGGCTTGGGGTTGCCCTGACCCACCTTTAGGAGCTTAGACTTGGCCTTACTGATCCCCATGAGGTCCAGCCTGCCCAGGTCCCCCTGGATGCCCCATCCCTTCCCTCCACACAGCTCAGTGTCATTGGCAAACTGGCTGAAGGGCATCAATCCCACGGCCCGTGTCAGCAGCAGAGGTGTCAAACAGCGCTGCTGCCAGTCCTGACCCCGAGGACACCACTTGGTTTCCTCTTGGACATTGACACCACAAGCCCTTGAGTGTGACCATTCAGCCAATTCCATATCCATGTCCACCTGTCAGATTCATGAAGATAACATTTCTCAAGCTTCACATCCCCATTTTTCCTTTACAACACTTTGCCGTTTTTCAAATAATAATTTTTTGTTTTCACTCAGTTTCTCTTCTTCCACATCAGAAATGGACCTTTCTAAAATGTAAAATTTTGAGTTTTCAGGCTTTTCCCCTCTGTAGGATTCTCCACAAGACAAGAAAATGGATGGCAAACTATACGAACACCAAGTCTTGGAATCCAGCACTGAATATTATATTGTGTATCCCATCATATCAGACAGTAAGAAAAAGATTCTTGCTTTATAAAACAGGACACCAATGACAAAAATAAAGGGCTGGAAACAGCACAACCCAGGATCTGTGCAGGAGGTTTCCCCCCTTCCTGTTCACCATCATTCTTTGCACACAAAATTCAATGAACAAAAAGTTTTGCATTGCTGCAAAATAAATCTACTATAGATTTTTAGAATCATCTGAGACACTTATTTTAGAAAAGCTCCAAGGTCAGCAGGAATCTCCATTTTCCCATTTGTTCCCCAAAAGCTGTGCATGATACTGGCAACAGCTATATATATTACTGAGTATCTATAAATATAAAAAAAATATTTGTTTCTGTTTTGAAATCATGTTTCATATGCAGTTTGTGCTCGATTTCAATAAGCATCTAATTAAGATAGATTTTTTTTTATCCAGTGCTCTTGCAAATTCTATTTATTTAGCTGCCTCACATACTGCAGGCTATCAAAACTGCAAGTTCAGCAGAAAGATGTTTTCAGGCAAAAGACGTGAAAGGGGGACCAAGACAAATGATAAATTTGGGTTCAAATAAAGCAAGAATTCTGATGGTATTTGAAGGTGCACATTGCCTCTTTAGGTGTTTGGCACTTTGGGGGTATGGTGATGGTGGACGTGGTGGTGCTGGCTGAAGGTTGGGCTCGATGATCTTGGAGGTCTTTCCCAACCATAATGATTTTTTTTGTGATTCTGTGATCACACTCCCACCTTTCACTTGTCATTCCATCAGCCTGGTGTTAAATTGCTCCTGGATAACCCACCAAAGGGTTTCAAAACAAAACCATTCCTTACTTCTATCCTTATTCACTCGTTTAGACCCTCAATGGACTTTTCCCTCACTCCCCACTGGAAGGTGTAGGGAAGAAACAGCAAAACAAATAATGTGGACAACAGGATTTGCAAGTCCCTAATAGACTTGGCTAAAAAAAAACCCAAGACCTAAATCTTGAATTTATTATGTTCTGGAACTGGCTTTTCTATTTGAGTTTGGGAATAGAATTAAGGAGACTTTATGCTTGAACCACTGAATATTTGCATATGGCAAGTTTGAGTCAGAAAAAGAAAAAAAATGTATTACTGATATTCAGCACATTGTTGTCCTTGTGCACATAACTAGAAATTCCACTAAATGTAGCTAAAATTTTCAGAACTTCCAAACCCTCTGAACTAATATTTTTGCTGTTTTATAACACCCAGACTAACACCCAGACTATTTTCCCCATCATTTAAACATAGAAAGAAAATGTCTTACTTCCTTATTTAGCAGACTTGGAAAACCATTATCAATCATCAAAAATATGTATTAGACACATTTATTCCCCTGACAAATTTATGCCAGAAAACTGATAGACTTATTATAGAACCTCTTCCCACAACAACAACAACAAAAAAAATAATCCATAGTTTCATGTGATTCACTCTCAGTCTTACAATTTGGGAAACAAAATCTTTATCCAACAGCACAGCCCTTGGAGCCAATATCTGAGTAAAAAAATCTTTTCTCTGTTAAGTTCCTATATTAAAAACATCATAAAGGTATTATCATCCACTATGACAATCTGAAACTCTAAAAAAGTAACTGTATTAAATGGATTTTTTTAATCCCCGTATGTTCCAGTAATCAGTAAAGTAGATTTAAATCTGCTTTTTTTCAGTCATTATTAGGGGAGAAGAAGAGCCATAAAGCCCATATTTTGAGGATGTAATTTATTACAAAAGTTTCACTGCAGTTTTGTTTTTGAGTTTGTTTGTTTTTTTTTTTCTTCCATCTCTGCTGATCAGGATTTGTAATAATACACTTATTGTAGCTGATGTTGGGAATCCATCCTTGGTAATACTTCTTGACATAATTGCAGCTTTTGACACACTCAATCGTGGGATCCTTCTAAACCATCTTGAAAAATATGTTGGTCTTTCAGGTTCGGTTATTCAGCAGTTCAAATCTTATTATAACCATCGACTACAGTTTGTTAATATAATTTCTCCCCATTCCTCCTCTTCCATTGTCATCTGGAGTCATCTGTTACAATGTCATCTGCAGTCCCACAGGGAGCTGCTCCTGGTTCCCTGTGTTCCTCTCTCTACCTGCTGCCTTTAGGAGCTACAAACTCCAGCGACAGAGACGTGGGCTCTCTGACCACGCTCCTGCTGGCACCCAGCACTTTAATTCTCCACTCCTTCTTCTGCCTATTTATTTGATCAATATTCTAATGCTTCTCCCTCCTGCTCAGCTACTTAGATGAGCCCCAGTTAAAAATAAATAAATAAATAAAT
This sequence comes from Vidua chalybeata, assembly GCF_026979565.1. Taxonomy (NCBI): domain Eukaryota; kingdom Metazoa; phylum Chordata; class Aves; order Passeriformes; family Viduidae; genus Vidua; species Vidua chalybeata. Next base: position 1,688,880 of record NC_071537.1, on the reverse strand, counting down.
AAAAGGGAATGTTTTTTAAACATTTTGAAATTATACCCCAGACAGAGAGAGGCAAAACAAGTTTTTGATTACATACCTTTTCCACAGCCAGGTGATTCATATTATTGTGCTTTTCAATTCCAGAATTGCTTTATTTATTTATAAATTTCCACATATTTGAGCATGTAAAAATGCCCAACAATACCATAAAACCTCAACTAGAAGCTATAAAAATGGCATGAAGGAGAGAAAAGGAGCAAAGCAAAGCAAAAGGAAAATTCAGTTTGGAGCTGCATCCAAATTCCAACAGCCAGATTTTTATTTACGATGCCACCTCTGCACAATGGCACCAGAATCAACTTTAATGGATAATATTACCACACATTTCCCATAAAAACCAACCAGGAGCTGCTTTTCCAGGAACACCAGGGACCTGCAGCTCTCACAGATTTTGGTGGGCAACACCAAACACCTGGAGCTTCAAAAACCCAACCTAACCCTTGTTAACACAGACACTTCTCCTTCCTCCTGCTTGGCAGTAACAGATTAGCTGGAAAAGGAAATATCCTAGGGAGTAAGAAAGAGAAGTAGCTGTCTCTTTTCCACCTGCAAATGGGCATTTTCTGATTTTCAGGGAGGGATATTGTTGGAATGTTGTACAGGGTCCTTCCTCTGTTCTTCCAGATTTATCTGGCGTTCTCAAATTAAGTGAGAATGGTTAAGTGAATCTCCCAGTCTGGAGAAAAAAAGCTGGCTGGGAATGTCTGCATCAAATGTCTCCTTCTTAACTAAATCTTTTTCTACTTCCAAATCTCTGGAAAATAATAACAAAATATAACAAACCAAACCAAAACATACCACAACAAACCACAACAAACCAAAACATACCACAACAAACCAAAACAAACCACAACAAGCAAAACCAAATCAAACCAAAACAACCAAATCAAACCAAAACCACACCAAAACAAATCAAACCAAACCAAACCAAACCAAACCAAACCAAACCAAACCACAACAAGCAAAACCAAATCAAACCAAAACAACCAAATCAAACCAAAACCACACCAAAACAAACCAAAGCAAACCAAAACAAACCACAACAAACCACAACAAACAAAACCAAATCAAACCAAAACAAAATGAAGGATTTTTAGTTGTTCCTTTAGGCAACGGCTGTCCATTTCTTCTCTTTTCCACCACCTTTTTGAGAGACATGTGACCACATGTGTCCTTTTAACCCCCTCAAAATCATAACCTGAGTTAATTCATCCACTCCCCTGCTTGCCCAGAGCATCTGTGGCTGCCCCTGGATCCCTGGCAGTGCCCAAGGCCAGGCTGGACACTGGGGCTGGGAGCACCTGGGACAGTGGGAGGTGTCCCTGCCCTGGCAGGGGTGGCACTGGGTGGGATTTAAGGTCCCTTCCCACCCCAAACCATTCCATGATCCATCCTCATTCCATGGAACAGATGCTTCTAAACCCCGAGAAATTTTTAAAACCTTTTTTACTGAAATTAGTCTTCCATCAGCTTTATTTTGTTGTTACAAATATTTCCATTTTCCACAGTTCAATGATTCCATTTCGTTCCTGCTCTCCTCTGCTGTGTACAAATTCAGTGGCACTCCTGGGAAGAAAGGTATAAAGAGAAAAACTTCTGGATTTGGTTTTTCATACGCATGTTTATAAATCAAGCAGTTTAAAAGTAATATCTAAATAAAAAATATATCATAGACTCATGGAATGGCTTGGGTTGGAAGAGGCATAAAAGCTCATCCAGATCCACCCTCTGCCATGGGCAGGGACACCTTCCACTATCCAAGGGTGCTCCAAGCCCTGTCCAACCTGGCCTTGAAAATAAACACTGAGGCAGGAGAGAAGGGAAAGGAAGAAAAAAAGTGGTAATATTTTAAAGTTATTTCCTTTTATATCACCAAATTTTCTCTTGACTTCAAACTCCCCAATTATCGCCAGGTTTTGAAGGTTCCTGACAGAGCAAGACCTTTAATTATATGCAAGCTTTTTTCATTCCATGTGGATAAAATACTGATATGTGTAATTATTTTGTTTGACCATATCGTAGTAAGAAAGGTTAAAAAATCAACATAGCCACACACAGCCTTCTCCAAACTGCATTTTAATTTTTTCCTGTTAATAGTGGTGGTTCTGTCACAAGTCAACCCTAAAGCAAATTAAAAAATTAATGGATCAGACATGAGAATAATTATTGCGGAAAAGGCCTGAACTGTGCCTTTTCCAAATAGACCAAAAAAGATTGATGCAGAAATGACCCAAGTGGGCCCTACGAGCTTATTCAATAAGGGTCCACTCAAATTCCATCTGTGAACATTTGGTCGGCCCTTTTATGGCGATGAGGCCATTCCTCCAAGTCCATATTAATTTTTGTGCACATCTGTACACTCACCTAATCCCTACCCACAGCCCACTCCAATTACAATTAGGAGAACAAGTTTAAAATTGGGCAAATTTTAATCACAATTAGTTCCGTCGGGTTATTTAAAAAACAATAAAATCTATGGAAGTTGTTAATTTTTTTATTGTTTTAATTTCCACTTTATTTCAAGAAGAAACTGGTCAGACCCGTGAACCTCCAGTGTTGTCCTCATGGTTCTGATTTTTGCTTGGATGCAGAACAATAGGAAGAAGCATCACTGGGCTTCTGGAGCTGACTGAGTTCAGCATTCCAGTGCTGCAAGTGTTCCACTGCACAAACCTGGAGTTTAGCCTGAGATCAACAAGTAAATTACTGTTTTCAGGCTCTCGTTCCCATCCCTGAATGCATACAATCAGCATCATTATTTTAAGCAAACAATTGCAAGGGCTTTAAATAAAAAATGCCGTGTGCACAGCATTTACATTTTAAGCACAGCATATTAATAGGAGGGGAGAAGAGAGAGATGACAACGAGAAATGTCAGCTGGTTTAATCATACTTAATATGAAAAGACTGCTATAACTTTAAGAATGCAGCTTAGCTGACTTTGGAGCTTAGGTTTTTATTTTTCTGCTTTATAGCATGCTTCAAAACTACTTGGACAAATACAAAACAAGAATTACAGTGCACCATAAGTTATTTTAATATCCTGTAGTGGTGTATACTTCCAATGAAATCCCAAGACTATTATTAAGGTTCTGTGTTTGTGTGAAAATGTCAAGTTGTTTCGAGTGACTACATACTCTAAATTATATATAACTGTTACTTTATAGCTAATAGGCACTAAAATTACTTTAAAACAGAAATGTAAAGTTATATTTTCATCCTTTTTGACAGATAATAAAGCTTATTTATGAGATACATTTTCTCAAGTATTAAAATATATAATGTTTACAAAAACATTAAAAATACCAATACTTGATATTTAAGCAAGAAACAGAGCTATCATGAAGACATTCTCCTGGATGTATCCAGCATGAAGCCAAAGAGATGATAACGCAATAATTTCACTCGTGAAAGCCATTTGTTAAACCAGTAAAAAATAAAAAAAAGGCAGTGCCTCAAAATGAGATTTAGATGCTCTTCCTCTCCCTGCCCATCATTAAACTGCAGGTGCAAAATCCTTGTGTGCATCCTGGAGACAGAACGATGCCACGCGACACCTCCCACCCTTCATTTCAAAACCTATCCACTGAGCCACCTTGTTTGATTGCTTTGTTGTCTTGGCCCTGCCCGAGGAGGCTGAGGGGAAAAAAAAAAAAAAAAAAGTTACTCCTTTTTACAAGCACCATGGAAAGGGACCCGAGCAGCAGAGTGATTTCTCCCCCTGTAAACTCCAGTTAGGATGGAGAATTTATGGAAGGGAAGATTGCTGCCGGCGTGATGTACACTTAAGTGCACACACCACCGCTAGCCCGCCAATTACTCAAGGGCTCAAATAAAAAGGCTTCATATGCAAATTGTCCTTGTTTATTCCTCCCGAGCACTTAGTAAATAAAAACCCATAAACGTCGGGATCTGTCTTGTCGTGTGAGAGGTGTGAGGGATGCCGGGCGACGCTCATGCCGGGATGGTCCCAGAAGGTTGGGAGCTAATTGCCAGCCCTCTGCTGTGATTAGGATTGCCTCTTCTGCTGAGGGGCTGCGCCTAAATTTATGCTCCGTAGTTCTGCCGCTCTGCTCTACGATATTATGCCAAAGCATGAACAAAAGAAAATTACCCTGAAGCAATGGAGTGCCACAACGCATTGTCGCTATTAATCTTTTAGTAATGGCAATGCTAATTTGACATGATGCATAGTAATTTATTAATAGAAATATTTGAAGTCCTAAACTTGAAATATTCTGCGCAGGGAAGGAGGGCTTTGGAAGAGGGTAGTGGGGATGCAAAGATTTTCACCTCCAAAGCACTGCCTCGGCTTTGAGCCCCACCAGCACCCGCTGAAGACGTGCCCTGATGATCTCCGGGTGTTTTGGCTCCACCAGCCAATGGTTGTGGAACCCAAATGGGGCCGGGAGCCTCGTGCTGGGCGCCAGCCTTGGCCAAGCTCCACAAGCCCAGAGCCAGGAGAGGACGGAGCGATAACGCCTTGGCAGAGGCGATGGTTGCCAGGCGCTGGTCGGCAGGGGATGCTCCTGCATCAACCAGCTCGCTGTTTTCTGGGAGAGGGGGGCAGCTGGGGCGCAGACCCCCGGGGCCCCGGACCCCCGCGCCGGCCCCGCTGCCCAGCCTTGGTCTCGGCAGGAGGGCACAGCAGGCTGCTCCCGGGCATCGGCGCTCCTACAAACTGTTTGGCCGCGGTTATAAAAGGGCTAATCCGTGTTCACATCGCACGGGCTTTGTTCCTTCTCCCGAGCCATCATTAACTATTAATCGGGGGTGGGTTTCTTCAAAGGTCTGCTCCATTTGTTGTTTGCTCTTGGAAAACAGGAGCCCGTTTAGGATGCGGGGAGAGCGCTGGGGAGGCGGAGGTGTTTGTCAACATTGTAATGATCATATTAAAAAGTAAATGTGATTAAAAATTAAAAAAAAAATAAAAAAACAAGCAATAAGAGGAAGAGGAAAGTGTAGTTTTTATTTTTTTTTTTTTTTACATTATCTGGCCAGAAAACTGCAGGAGAACTCCACGATTTGTTAGGAGAGCGGCACTGGAAAAACTGGGGAAGCCTTAAATTCCACCTGTCTGATTAATGTCAAGGTTACATTCGATCTACATTGGTGGCACACATGAATTTCATGTCCCCAGACCTTCACAGGAGTCGATGGAACAAGAGCCATTATTTATTGGCAGTAATGGCCACCAGCCAGGCTAGAACCTGGGACAATGCATTAACAGCAGCGTGTTGTCTTGGGAAAAGGAGGCCATTAATGCAGGTCGCCTGCACTGCACTGCAGACTGGATCAGGTGGAAGCCATCAAAAACTTCTTCTCAAACTGGAAACAAGCAGAATTCAAACCTTGCTGCATCAATTAAGAGAAAATTCTTGTTGGTCTTCTGTGGCCTGCCATTCCCAGCACCTTCCAAGGTCATTTCACCTTGACCACACTTGTGTTTGGTTTTTTTTCAAGTTTCTTTTCAGGTCTTACACAAAATGTTAATCCTTGGCTTGGCTTATTTGGGAATGGGAGATGTTTAGTACATTGTAAAGTAAGGTCTTCTGGCAATGTATTGCTGCTTTCTCACAATCACAATTGTCTTTTACTGTAAATAACATTATCAAAATGCATTACTTCAGAATATTAATGATACATCTCCAAAACCAAGGTCAGGATCTTACCCAGCAGATCCAAAGCAACTGCTGGAAATTCATTTCCATGTAGAACCCATAACTCCCGACACCATCAGGAGTGCAGCACCACCCACACCCCAAACGGGGCTGCTCTGTGCATTAGCATCACACGTGGCACTGCATATCCCCGCCGCTAAAGCCGATGAAAATTTCCCATTTATGTTCTGTCAGATTCTCCACACCCAAGGAGTGGGAGAGGCTTCTGCACTCTAAGCAGGACCACGTTAGCACCACCCTGTTGGGCGATTTATTTGTTTTTTAAGAAGTGTGAAGTGCCTGTGGATACTTTTTAACTTCAGGCACTGGAAGACTTCATTTATAACCCGATACCTTATTACTTGACTTTCCTAAACTCTCTTTTCCTTCTGTTGTTTCAATTTATCTTATATCACCACTCAAGCTCGACAATGATAAAAAATAAAGGTGTTTTCTTTTGTCATGTAGAAAATGTGATTCATTCGTTGTCTTTAACAGGCCTTCAGACCACCAGACATATGTCCAATGTTTGGCAGCAATAAAAAAAACCCCAAACAACAGCAGCTAAACAAATATATATATTTGTAAGGATTATAAATCAGCTCAAGTTATTCTGGCACTACTTTATATAAGACATTAGTGGGAGTATATTTGAAATATTGTGTGCAATTCTGGTCACTATATTACAGGCAGGACATTGCGGAGATTGAAAAGGTGCAGTGGAGGGCAACCAAAATGATTCAGGATTTGGGAGATATGAATGATGAAGACAAATTAGCTGGATCCAGGCCGTGTTACTTAAGGGCTGGGTTCTGGGGGTTGCTGGGGGGGGTCCTGCTTGGGCACCCCTCCGAGGATGCTTCCCCAGCCCTGGGAGCCCCCCAGGACAGCGGGAGAACGGGAGCTTCTCGCGCGGCCACGGCTCAGCGAGGAGTAAGTGGACTCGCAGCTACAAGTTGTGGGGGTAGTAAATAATTCAGAGGCATGAAAAAACTGACAGGGAGGAAATTATCCATCCATTCATGTACTGAATTTAAGATTAGAGGAGCTAAAAAACGCCGCACATAAAGTAGTGCTAAAAGCAAAATATTGCCTTTCAGTAAGGAAAGCGTATTTTTTTCTAACTTTTTCCCTAAGATGGGGGAAATGAAAGGCTCCTTTTTGCACCTGCAAAAAAAAAAAAAAAAAAGACTTCTGCTAAGGGAAAAAAAAAAAAAAAAAAAGGAAGCTGTATACAAGAGTGGAGGGGGATGTGAAGGTGAAAGGGTAAATTCTGTTCATTGCAAGACATGCTGCTGACCTGGGGGTTGTCGGTACAACCGCGCCACAGGGACACCGTGCCAGGGCTGCACAGATGACCCAGCAAAGAAAACTTCTCCTGCAGAGAACAACAGTCAGAAGCAATCCCTCGTTCTCAACTAACTGAAGGAAAGGCAGTAAATCCCAGAATTAGATGCACTCCATATATCTTTTCCCTTCCTTTTGTTTTGGAGCTCAGATAGATGTCCAAGCAGCAAGGAGAGCTCAGTCCAATTCAAAGAGAGAAGGAAGGGAAAATGCTAACACAAATATATCTGTGTCTTTTGTTATTTACAAGAGAAAAATGTCCCTCACTTCATTCTAAGTACAGTTTATGCACACCACCTGCTCAGGCATAAGGGCCTGAGGAAGTAACAGTTTAGTGGAACATGGCAGGTGGTTGGAATTCTTCAAAAAATATCTTTATTCTGTTTTTATTTAATGGGGAAAAAAAGCATGGAATATAGGCATGAATGTTTGTTTATAGAATCACAGAATCCTAGAATGGTTTGGCACTGAAGGGACCTTAAAGATCATCCAGTGACACCCCTGCCATGGGCAGGGACACCTTCCACTGTCCCAGGTGCTCCAGCCCCAGTGTCCAACCTGGCTTTGGGCACTGTCAGGGATCCAGGGGCAGCCACAGCTGCACTGGGCACCTGTGCCAGGGCCTGCTCACCCTCACAGACAGGAATTCCTTCCCAAAATTCCACCTAAATCTACTCATTGTCATCTTAAAGCCATTCCCTGGGTCCTGTCCCTCCAGGCCTTGTCCCCAGTCCCTCTCCAGCTCTCCTGGAGTCCCTTCAGGCCCTGCAAGGGGCTCTGAGCTCTCCCTGGAGCCTTCTCCTCCCCAGGTGAACATTTCCATCTCTCCCAGCCTGGCTCCAGAGGGGCTCCAGCCCTCAGAGCATCTCCATGGCCTCCTCTGGCTCATTCCTGCAGCTCCACATCCCCCTGTGCTGGTTAGCCCAGAGCTGGCTGCAGAGCTCCAGGCTGGCTGCACCACAGGGAACAGGAGGGGACAATCACCTCCCCTGATTGCTGTGCTGTCCCTGCAGCAGGAACAGGCGTGGGTGAAGTCCCTCCTGAGGCCCAGGACCTGTGAAGCTGCTCCTGCCTGTGGAGGGTCTCATCCCATCCTCTGGTTGGGCAGCCTGCAGCAGCCCCCCCCTGTAATGTCACCTGTCCCTTTTGCTCTGCCACGAACTCTCAGCCTGGAAAAGCACTCAAGGCTCTCGTTAATTAAGCACATTTCTATGCAGTTTCTGACACCTGACAGAGTACAAAGTGTTCCAATCTACCCTACACGGGGCAATCTCAGCTCCCTGCTCGTGGAGTCAGATATCACTGAGGCTAAATCAATCCTGTGACTGATGTGCGGCGGAGGCTTCCGACATTTAAGTATAATATCTGACTTCCGAGGGATAAATATTCCACGTCTCGCTCCTGTGCACTACTCAAAATGCAGGGAAGAGAGCTCCGTGTGCTGGGAGATGGGAGGCAGGAGCCTGAGAGAAGAAAATGACTTTAAGGAGACGAGAGTGTGACCTCGGCGTTGGCCAGTTCAGGTAATTTTCACCCTCCAGCAGGACTCTGCCATGTCAGAGGCCAAATTACAACCCATCTGGTCAGTGAGACTTGAAGCTCAGGAGATTTTGTGAAGAACAGAAAGCTCCAAGAGCTCTATATATCTGTCAAGGGCTAAATTACGTTATGGATGAGAATGGACTTCAGTTTGGGACAGTTCAGAGACCTTTAAGTGAAATTTTCCTACCTAGGCAACACCTGCTCAGCTCCAATCCTTTGGAGAAAACTGCAGCTACAATTTTGAAGGCAAACAAATCCCATTTTTAAATACCACTTTATTTCCTACTTTTTTTGTTGTTGTTTTTCATGTAAGACAAGCTAAATCCATCATCTCAGCCACAGCCACTTTAAAACTTTGTACGTAAGACATCATTTATTTTCTTTACAGGGAATTTTTCAGAAAGATGGATAAGGAATATTCATACTAATAACTATTAACAGGGGCCAATACCTTAAAACATAGCCAGAAAACTGCATGGCTCAGCCCAGAAACTCCTGAAGTATTTAACAGACTCCAGGGATGGATGATCCTACTAGGATAAAAATGTTTCCTTCTCAAAACCTGAACCATTCCTAGCAAGAAGCTGCATGGGATTCTTTTTCTCCAAGATCTTTCATCCAATGGCTCATACCTGTAAGAAACACAAGGAAAGAGTCCACGATACAGTAAATCACCACTCAAGGGGCTTTCCAGCCTAGCTGGAAGCCCATTTAGGAGAAACAAAATGTTCCTACATCAGCTGTCCCAGGCTTTGCCAGTTGTTCAGCTTCCCGGCTTCCACCAGGAAGCTTATTTGACTTTGATTTCCCTCTTCCAGACTAGAATTCCATAGGCAGAATTACTGTGTACGGCATGGGTGAGACCCTGGAATAGCTTAAACAAACCCAGCACAATGTAAAAGCAAATCGGTAATCTCATGTGATATTTAAAAGCTAAACTATATTTAGGTAATGCTATTTAACTCATGTAATATGACAAATATATTTGAAGAGTATATTTATACTGTAATCCATTGATTTCCACAACAGGGATGAATTAGCCTTGCTTCTCTTAAGCAAATAAAATAAACATTGTACTCAATCTTTAACTTTCAAGCTAAGCATGTTCCAGCTTCAGCATTCCTGTTGCCTGCGCAGCCAAATAGATTTATTCTCTGATGTCATTTTTCTCGTGTCATTTTGGAATTTGATTGCAGCATATTTAAAATGTTGGTTGCAATCATAACAAAGTGCAGCATTTAAAATGCATTCAACACACACATTGTCCTTGCAGGGAACGGTTATTTGTCTCTGTCCTCTGAGGAGGAACATGGTATGATGAGCAAAAAACCTGGTGTAATAAAGAAGAATGATGTGGAAAACCCCACAGAAAGAATGGCTCTTTATTTCTTAAATTAAATATGTTTGGGTGTGTTAAATATCTTATTGGATACAGTTGGAACAAAACTGTTAGACAAATAAAGTCGTGCTTGCTATTCCATCCAACATACTGAACAAATACAGGAAAACCTTCCCATATGAATAATTGATAAAGGATTAAAACTGTTAAAAGCATATATTTTCCATGCACCAAGGGTACTTGTCTAATAGGTTTCCACTGTGATAAGCAAAGTACATCTCCTGCTTCATAATTTCAAGATAGTTTTCGATATTAAGTGAAGATTTTTTTTATTATTATTTTTTGCTGTTCTTTGCAACGTGAGTCATCCAGGTTCACTCTGCTTGGAGTAAAAGCAGAGGGAGAAATAAGCCACGGCTTTGGGAAGGGTGGCAAAGACAGAAAGGGAAAAAACCCCCGTTGAGGAACAGACACTGAGGGAGCACTGGGACACTGCAAATTACCCAGCACAGCTCTCAGTCCTGGCTACTTGAATATTGTTCTCGGATAAAGTCAGAAAGTTGTACCTTTTGTCCTAAAACAGTCATAAATTTAATCCAATTTAATAGAGAGGAAATAAGTTGGTGAAGAAAACACAGACAATCACAGAATAGTTGAGGTTGGAAAAGCCGCTCTAACACCATCAAGTCCAGACATTCCCCACCCCTCCCAAGGCCACCACTCACCCATATCCCAAAGTTCCACATCTGCAAGGCTTTTAAACCCCTCCAGGGATGGTGACTCCACTGTTCCCCTGAGCGACCTGCGCCAGGGCTGGCACACAACCCTTTCCATGAAGAAATGTTCCAAATGCCCAACTTAAACCTCCTGTGCTGAAGTCAGGAGACAGCTGGCTGCTCTTCCACAGCAGAACATGCCTTCCTGCAGCTCCACTTCCTTATTGAAATCATACATAGGAAATACTCCCCTGGCCCCACACTCCACTGGATTTTATTCCACTATATCCAAAATTACTATCTTTGTAGCAAAGCTTGGTTTTATTCTTTTGATACCAAAACTGAAGTGGTTGTGCTGGTGTCATAAGGCAAAAATAGATCTTTTCCCATAACCAGGCTTGGATACTGCTTTAAAATAGAGAAGCAGAAAATCCTGGAGTGTCTGTTATGATTAGCAAGATACTGCTTTGAATTTTGGCTTCACAGTTAGCAGTAGAGGGGGTCACAATGATGCTGTTGTCCTAGGGAGTGTTGAGTTTGGGTGATTTGACAATAAGAGGAGAACCAAAGGTCACAACTGGACCCCAGGGATTTCACTGGGCAGCTCTTCAGCTGTCCCAGTGCTTAACCAACCTCTGGGGTCACCATTCCTGCGGCCATGGCTTTGGCTACAACCACTTTACTATTCAAATAACCCTGGAGCACCCAGGCAAACCAGCACAGATGATAACAGCAAATTCATTTCAAGATCCCACAGAAACCAATTTTTTTTTTTTTTTCCCAGACTGCCATCAATTCCATAAAAGAAGAATTCAGATGAACTAGAAATGTGCAGGGAATTTTGAAAAGCAAAGGAACAAAAATGTTTGGTGATCCTTCATCCAGCTTATGCTCCTTAGGAAAACTTTCAAACTCATAGAGAAAAATCGCTTCTGAGTCAACATTTTAATTGCTCCTCCCTGTAAAAAGGGGTTAGTGATAATTTTTGTGGGCTTTTGGATTGGAGAAACCTTGAAGTGAGGTGTAGCCTGGGGCTGGAACGAGCTCTGAGGACACTGGCCTCCCACATTGAGAGTAATAAAGCAGCAGAAAGTGCACCCCAACTGATTTTAACTGCACTGACAAACTTCACGTGGGAAAGCCTGTGCAAAGCCCAGCTTAAAGGGCAGAGCTCAAGATACAGCCAATTGAGGTTGGACTTGATGGTCTTGGAGATCTTCTCCAACCTTAATGGTTCTCTAAGGATTCTAATTCTGCGAAGCATTTGGGGTCAGCTTTGATGATTTCCTCCAAGTCCCTTCTCACCCCCACCAAGGGAAGTCCCACAGCCTCAAGGACTCGCACACAGGAGCTCCGACACCCCACATCTGCTGGAAACACCTCCAGACTTTGGGAATAAATAAAATGTGCAGTGCCCCTTTAAAAATCCTAACTTGCCTCCCAACACACACGCACACACACCAAAAAAAAAAAAAAAAAAAGTAACACAGGAGCCTTCAACTCTCAGTCTGTTTGTTGTGCACGAGTCATCCCACACTCCGAAAAGAGCTAATTTTTTTAGCATGCTTTGCTTTCAAAGCAAGAAACTAAATGCAGAAAAGTGGGGCCTCCCCAAGGGACTGCCTCCTCCCTGTGATGCACATCGCCTGCAGCTAACATGCAAGTAGGACAGACACAGAACTTGAAAATCCTCCACCCTACAGACGACTCCATGAAAGACAAAGAGAAGAGGTTGTTTGGCATGCAAAAACCGGCTCCCCGCGGCCGGGGGGGGCTCCCCTGCACCTCTTCGTTAGTGGCAACAGCAAATAATTTGTAAATAGAGCTCAGAAGAGACCTGCGAGAGCTTCAGTATGGATGGATCAAAAACTGGGTGGCCTTAAGCACTGGGTGTTTCAAATGCCAAGGAAAACTGAGGCACTGGATGTGACCCAGCGTGGGGGGTTCTGTTGGGTTTTCTGTTGGCCGCTCACCCCAGTTTATCAATTTTACTGGGGCAGAGCTTGTCGGCCACAGCACCACAGCCCATTTCTTCCCCAGCCTTACATTGCATAACCACTTGCTACGAGGGAGGCTTTCAAAAAGGCAGGGGGAAAGAGGAAAAGGGAGTAAAAGAAAGAAAATAAAAAGCCCTGGTACAAAATATATGCAGAATTTGTTTTCCAATGAAGGTCTAATAGGGCTACCTCTTAAGTCTGGATATGTAAAAAATTGCCCTTTTCACAGCTGATAAAATACAAATTAATCCTTAGAGGATTTAATATGTGCCTATTTATTACTTTCAAGTATGAAAGTACTGCTGCAATTAATATAGCCAGCACTCCTGTATGCGCTGCTCCGTGGCATTGTCTTTGAAACAAGAAATATATGCAAAGCTTTTTTACACAGATATGTACAGAAACACACACACACACTCTCACAAAATGAATATATTTCCCCTTAAAATCTGCAAAAGCAAGAGTTGATGCTGTGCTTTTTCAAAGGCTAAATATCCAGAGTGCCTCTGTTGTTCCACTGCTGCTGCTGGAGTCCATGTGAACTCCAAAGCTTTAAATTAAGGTGTCTTATGGGTTTATTCTGAGAAGTGCAAACATTTTAAAAATAAAGAAACATTTTTCTCTGTCTTCACAGATTAATGTTTGTTTAACCTCCAATCTTTTATTTTTTATTATTTTTCTTTTTAGTTTTTGCTAAGTACTGTTCTATTTATTTCCTTGTCTTTCCAAAATTAACTCGTGGCATGCCAACCCCAAATTCCCAGTCAAACCACTTGTGCCTGTCTTCAGACAGCAGAGTTGTCATTTTAGAAATTTCTGACTCAATTCGCTGAAAAAAATATTCTTTACTTGCCAACTCCTATGCACATATATTTATTTTTTCCATCTATTTAGCATATATTGGCCAGGAGACAAGTTTCTGGTACTTTGCACACTTTAAACATTGCTGACTTTGAAGTGAAAGTGAAAAGGATCCATATTATAATGATTATTTTTGAGGGCAATATTCAAAAATTGTTATTACTCGTGCAGATATGTCAGATAAGTATGCATGTGCATGCTTGTCACTCTCATATATATAAATTTATATGTGTGTGTGTGTACATATAGAGATTTAAATAATAATAATAACAATAACCTTCAGGTCATTTCTTTATATGCCACGGCTTCAAAATTTTTTTGGTGGAAAGAGAGAAATGACAATGATTCCATTTTTATCCTTCGGTAATGAATCCCCCAAATTACCATAAGCCTTGTTCTTTAAGTTCAGGCTGATGAGTCCCATTTTATTCATATTTTTTGAACGCTCGACTTTGTGGCTTGATAGCCTCCCTTTGTTTATTCATCACCAAAGTCTACATAATTTCCTGCGTTGTCCCACGTTTATTTACAATCTCTCCAGCAATATTTATTTAGGGTAAAAGACCACCTTGGCAGGAGAGGAGGAGAGCAGCTCTCCTGCATTCCGCTGCCTCTCCCGTCCCATCTCAGCCCATGGAGCTCTTTTGACAGACAGCATGAAAAAAAATCTGCATAAGGAAAAGTAACTGACAGCTGGGGTCAGACTCTCTCTGTTTAATGACACTGCCAGTTACACATTTTGAATTGTTTAAATATGAGTCTACAGCTTCAACGATCATCATCTCACTGGTTCCACTTTTCATACCCAACAGCCAGGAAAGTGACACGTAATTACACACTTACTGATGGTATCGCCGGGGCCGATAATTAAAACTGCCACGGGAGGATTGCTATTGCGAGGCTACAGCTGGGATGTTGTCAAGAGGTAGAAACTCCAGCAGCTTTTAACGCTATCTTCTTACAGGTGGACCACGGTGAAGGAATGGAAAGGCCTCAGCACATCATTCACAATGTCTCGCACAAATGAAGAAAATCTATTAACAATCCAATAAGTGAAATACAAACACGCTGACCCAAGGGTTAAACTGTCTGCGTGGACGGCGCGTGCTGCATTGTTTTTTTTTTTTTTTTTTTTTTTTTTCTTTTCCCCTTTTCGGACGTGTTTACAGGAAAAAAAAAAAAAAAAACAAAAATAAAAAAACCGAACCCAAGCCCTGCTGGAATATTTTGCCACCTTTGGTAGCACAATGGGATGTTGGGTGGGCAGCACAGGAACGAGCCCTGTTTACTTCCGACGAGCTCGATGAGTAACTGAGCTCAGGGACGAGGCACGAACGAGCTGCCAAAGATAAACACGGGAGAAAACACGGGAAGAGCTCGTTTTGCACGGTAGGTTCTGTTAAATAGAGGTCTGCATCCTGCCTTGGCAAAAAAAGAGCAGAGGAATGATGGGCCAGCAAGGCAAAGCCAGAGAAATCAGCACAGCCAAGCACTCAATGGACAGCCCAAATACGGGCATGTTTTACCATTGGTTTGATGCTTCACTCTTGATAAACCACCCCTCTTTTCCTCTCTTTCTCTTGTGATGAATAGAGATTAAAATTCGAGCAAATTTGGAGGGAATTACCCCCTCTGTGGTACTTGGTGGTGGCTTTATTTCCGATTTTCCCAGCGCACTTACCGAGCTTTACGGACACCACGTCAGAGGAGGAGAGCAGGTGACAGCCTGACCTTGCAGGGCTGGGAACCACTGCCAGCACCAGCTCCACTGGCACTTTGCTGGTGTCAGGCCCCTGACACACAGCCATGGACAGTTGGGATTCACTGGGACCTCGGCTCCGAGCCATCCTGGGTTGAGCTGAAGCATTTTGGCACAAGAGCAGCTCCACGTTTGCAGGTTTGATCCCCCAGCCGCTGAACTCGACCATCTCCCGGGCTTCAGCTGGGCTGTGGCCAAGGCAGCCTCATCTCCAGGCTTCCCACTCAGCCCCTCTGGCTCCAGAGGAGATGTGTGCTACCGCCTGCCATCCACAGGCAGCTCCTTCGTGCTCCCCCAGCCACAGGAACTCTCCTGGCACGCTGCACGTGCTCCTGTTCCTGGCCAGTGTCCCCTTTCTGCCTGCGTGAAATGTCCCCAGCAATCCCAGAAGCAATAACAAGGACATGTACCCCCAGGCAGCCTTAGCAAGCCTCTCCCAGTTGGCCTTGGTGAATTTACAGATGCAGAGAAAGCTGAGAAGAGGAGGCAGAGAGTCAAAAGGATGAATCCTCAAATGCCAGAGGAGTCAGGCAGGTAAGAATCCCAGAATCACTGAGGTTGGAAAAGACCTTCGAGATCATCAAACCCAACCTGTGCCCCATCCCCACCTTGTCCCCAGCCCAGAGCACTGAGTGCCACGTCCAGGCCTTCCTGGGACACCTCCAGGGATGGGGATTCCAAACCTCCCTGGGCAACCCATTCCAAAGCCTGGCAATCCTTGCCATGATGAAATTCCTCCTGATGTCCAGCCCCAAGCTCCCCTTGTGCAGCCTGAGGCCATCTCCTCTTGTCCTGTTGCCTTGTTCTTTCCCTCTCTGCAATCATTTCTGCACAGAAATTCCACATACTCCACTGCAGCATGTTGCATAATAGAAAGAAAAAGAAACCCAAACAACTTCTGCCTCTGAATTGCTGCTAAATTATCACTTTTCCCCTTTTTTTTTATGTCAGTCCTGAAGGTCTTCTCCTCATCCCAATGTGCCAATCCCATTGCCTGCATCTAAATGGTGTTTCTTGACTCTTGATGTGCTCAAGACTGTTTGCCTAAAATCTAGGTGTCCTTTGCCAATTAATTATCTAATTCTTAAGTAAAGTACACAATCTCTCTAAGACTTAGGAATTAAGATCTTGAAAATACCCATTTTATTTCCCTGAGCTGATTTATTTTTTAAACATCAGCGTTGTATATTTAATTTTAGGAACTTATAAAATATTTCTACTGAAACGTTTGCTGGGAATTTCTAAGTTTCAGGCCACTTTGGGTATTTCAGAAAATTAGATTAGTAAAGAACCTTGAACAATTTAAGTGCTATAAAACATATTTAACCAGAAATTATGACAGAACTAAGCCCAGTTCTCTGTGATTTGAGTATTTTCAGTGAAACAGGCACACAAGTCCAGTTGTTATTAATGTTTAGTACTGCAAAGTACTGAAATCAACATTAGTATTTTTTTTCTAGACATTGTCCCTCTGTTTCTGAATTTCAGTTTCTTCCTTAATGCTCAGTAAACTCTTACTATAAAGTATTAAAATAATTTTAAGGAAGATTATCACCTTCCTTCATTGAAAGCTCACATCTATGATAAACAAAAAATATAATTATAAATAATATCTATTAAGGATTTTTCAACCCCACGGAGAAGGTAATACCCTAAAACAACCAGCCAAGCAGCAGTCAACTCATCTGTATTTTAATATATTTATATTTAATTACAACACTTCATTTTTCATGGAAATTTAGCACCTGAAATTCAATCCTACTGAGATGAAAGGATGATTTACAATCACCTTAAGCAGCAGCGTCATTTCACTCTGCAACACCTTTCCTAACACAACAAAGTTGCACTTTCCTTCTACAAAAGTCCTCAGTTTTTTTTTTTTTAATTCAAATATTTGATACCCAACCTGTGTTGGCTGCAGACAAATGTTATTCTGCGGGGTAAATGTTATTCTGTGGGATAAATGAGGCAGATTTCCCACTCTCCAAGGACAGGGAGGCACCTGGATGCTTTCTCACATGCAGGGAAGAGGTCACGGTGAAATGTTGGAACAAAGTGAATGTGGATCCTGGACAAATCCGGGGATCACCAAAACTTGCAGAGCCCCACCAAGTGTTTTGGCATCCTCACCCAGTCCAAAGGAAAGCTTGGATTCATAGGATCGTGGAATTACAGGACGGTTTGGGTTGGAAGGACCTTAAAACTCATCCCATTTCACTCCCCCACATTCCACTGGACCAGGTTGCTCCAAGCCCTGTCCAGCCTGCCCTGATGTGGCAGCCACACCTTCAGAGGGAAGAATTTCTTCTCAATATCCCATCCGACCCTGCCCTCTGGCAGTTTGAAGCCATTCCCCCTTGTCCTGGCACTCCATGCCCAAAACCAGCCTGAACTTTCAAAAGAGCAGGATTTCATCAACAAAAAATGCCAGCTGCTTGCACTGCCTAAGGAAAAATGCCATCAGCTGGGATCTTCCTATGCTGGAAGAGTCTGAGAATAAAGAGATGGCTGCTCTGGATGGCACCAGAGCACTCCTGGAAGAGGCAAAGCTGAACACCATCACCCCTGTTCTTCATCACTGCCACTTCACAGACTGTACCTAAAACATGACACTGAGGAAACAGCTCAGATTGAGTTTCCCAGTCTGGAATACACCTAATTCACACTAGAAAGAGGAATGACAGTGGTGACTCATTTTGTGTAAGGTACCAGTGCATCTGGAGAGGTGGCACCGTGCAAACACGACGAGGGACAGGCACAGCCACTTCAGCATCACTGCCTGTGCTGCCACAGGGAAGTCTGGAAAGAGCCTAAATCACTGCAGGAAGAAGAGAGAGAAGGGAAGAGAGGTGAGGGAAAAAGGGAAGAAAAAAGTACTAATCACCTGTGGGTAGAGTCTGTGATAAGTAATGATTAACTCTGATAAGATTTGAAAAAAAATACTATTAAGGTTTTTAATTGCAAATTTTGATAGTATAAGCAAAACTATTCCAAACTGACATTTTACAGTATTCCTGAGCAGTGAAATGTGAAAACTGATGGAAATGCAATTGTTGGAAACAAAATAGAGCAAAGACGGATAAGAAAAAATAATTTTGGAGGAATGAGAAATGTGTGGAAAGGGGGCTACTCTGCATGGACAGAGACATCACGGAAAGGTCAGGCCTTCACCAGTGCAAACCTACACAGCCCTGCTGGCATGGTGCTGCCTTGGAGCAGTGCCAGTTTATAGATCATCTCACCTCACACTTCACTCATATTTGATTCTTGAGTCCTGAACCACACAAATTCAATAATCCCCACAATTTCTGGGTGAAGTAGGCACACAGCCCCCCCAAAAAACCAGCTATTCTTCCAGGTGGATTTAATTGGTAGCAGTACAGGCATGGATAGAGCAGGAACAGAGCCAGGGCCGTGGAAGGACTGCTGGGTGAAATTCCACCCACACCTTTGCCAAAACACCTTCACCAACACACCTTCACCCCAGCTGGCAACGCCCAGAGCTCCAGCCCAGCCTGGGAGCCTCTGGAGCAGCTTTGGCAGACGTGGAAGTTCCCATGGAAGCAAGACAGGGACACTAAAAGGTCCCAAATCCAACTTTCCCCTGCGGATTGAGCCTCGGCTCATACCTGGCCCTGCAGAAGTGGAGGATGACACAGTGGCCCGTGTGCCACCAGGGCTGGGCCACCTCCCACTGACAATGTCCTGCTCACTACACGAGCCTGGGACTGAGCTGGGACTACCTGGGGGGCACAGTCACAGCCAAGAGGAGCCCTGTCCCATCCTGGCACTGAGCTCAGCACTTCCCAAAAACCCAGGCAGCTTTCAGGAGCCACCTCAAATCCATCCTAGAATTCCCACCCGTGTTTGGTGGATTCTCATCCAAAACCAGCCTCTGGAAACTCAGTTTTAGAGACACAACCCAGCATGGACTTGTCCAAATATGTTGATTCCTGGGCAATTTGGAAGCTCTTTGATGGGTGTCTCAAGGATTAGGGAGCATCTGCCCTTTTGTGAGGGTTTATTTCTGACCCCGTGCAAGTGCTTAAAACTCAGCATATTTTCTGCTTTCTTAAAATAAGAATTATTCTCCAGCTTGTCCGTGGAGCTCAGAGGATGAGCAATAATAAACACAGACTCAACCTTCAGCCCATAAATATCAGCTCCTTCCCAAGGCTCAGAGGTGGACCTCAAAAAGAGCAGGTAATTCTGCTCTGCTGTCATCTGTTTCATACCCACCACGTGCCAAACCTTGCAGCAGCACAAGAGGATATTTTATTAGCTGATAAGCTGGACTGCTATTCACTGAGGAAGAAGATTATCAAACAAATTACACTGAGAACCAATAATAGGGGAAAGGTTAATGATTTCTGTAAGCCACCGAATTCACCCGCCCCTGTAGTTTACTAAGAAAATTAGGGTTTCTTCATGCTGAGCTTATGGGAGCACTTTACCCATATTTCAACCCTTCTTTCCTCTGAGATCTTTGACATCACTGCTTTCTTGCTGGAGAATTTACATTAAGGACAATTATAAAACAAAAATATACCACCATTCAGGAAAATATACAACTTCTTATCAGAGGGATGTGGATGTTCTTCTTGCCAGTCTACAGACATGGAGATTAAATTTCAGAGAGAGATTTATTTTGTGCTATTGTCCTGTTATTCACCAGAGGATTGTGCAATGCAAGTAATCTGATCAGAATAATGCATAGGGACATATTTCAGAAAACCAATAATTGTGGTAACGTTGAGCTCTGCTAGGTGCCAAAATAAAGTCCAAAATCACTCTCCCTCTTTTCCACAATTCCTTAATCATGGCATCATAATGTGCTGGTCTGTTGTCCATTAAAGCCACAAGCTTGAAGTAATCAATGCTGGACATTTGGAGATTTATTGTAATTTTAGATCTACAGCACTTCTGCTGGCTGAAAAGCAAAATTATAGTTTATAGGTGTGCCATATCTTACATTTTACAGCTTTTACTTCTTTAAGCCGTCTTGGTGTGGGTTTTTCTTCTTGGATTGAGGTTTTTTTTCCTTTCCACCTGAGTGCTGCAGGCTTTTTTATGATGTTAGGAAGCAGTTAAGGCAAACAACAGAAAAAATTACTAAAACTGACTGTATTTAAATTCTGTTTACTTCCTTAACCTTTCGACTTACCTATACAAAAAGTAATCTTTCATAAACAAGTCCCAAACAAAATCATTGCCTATTTTACTTTCCTTAAACCCTTGTGGAATAAGCAGAAATTGTAACAAGATCCTTTTGACCGTTTTTTATTCCGCTCATATTTGCAATGATTTTATAACTGATGCTTGCTTTGCCTCTCCACATTATCACAATCAGTGCATCCTGGGATTAAAAACCATTTAGGGCCCAACTCTTAAAGAAACTCCCCACACAGCAGTATAATGAACACTGTTCCTTTTTATTGTTGCTGGCTTTATTGATATGCCAAAGGCGCTGCTAAGCTCAGTTCTCCCTCTAAAAACAAAGGACTGACCCATTTCCCTTCGTGGCTCTGGCACAGAGACAGCACAAAAGCTTTGGGGAAGGTAACCCTGAGACCCTGCACGACCAGTGTGGGGCTGGGTCAAATGTTTCACGTGTCTCAAGACAAATGTTCACGAGTTTTCTTTCATTTTTAAGAACGTGTCAGCACAAATTATCAGGAAATCATAAAAGACTTGGGTTGGAAGGGACCTTTAAAGGTCATCCAGCCCAACCCCTCTGTGATAAACAGGGACATCTTCCACCAGCCCAGGTTGCTTGGGTTGTTTGAATGAATTCATCATTCCCTAATCAGTTGTTTGAGGGGTAGAGGGGCAAGGCAATTCATTACCATCCTTAGGAATCCATCCACATCCTGATTCCAGAACAGCTGCTGGCATCCCCCTGCTCCTGCTCCATCCCTGAGGCTGCAGATGAGGTCCTTCAAATCACCACCAAGGAACCATCCCAGCTCAGGACACTACTTCACTGTGCTCTAAACTTCAAGTGATTACAAAAATCTGCTAAAGGATATTCAGAATAATAATGGATTCACCAGGTGCTTGCACAGAATGAGCTTCATCCTGTCTGGGATGTTCATGTTCATGACCTGGGGACCAAAATGGAGCTCACGTGAGTTTTCATGGACATGCCAAGAACTGCTCATCATGGAACATGGCAAAAATTAATCCAATGTTTTAGTTAATATTGTGTAACCATGCAGCCCCTCACTTCTTACAGCACCTTTCAGCCAAGTGCAGCTCAAATCCATACGAATGAGGATTCTTTAACCACTGCTGAAATATTAGAATTCCAGTGAAATACAGCACTGCTGGCACAGGAAATAAATATGAGAGTCCCTGTTAGGAAAGAGAGTGCAGAAAATAAGTTTGATTAATATATTTTAGACAGGTGAGTTATAGCTTAGCCCCACTGAAATGTGACCAGACACTTTGAAACTCTCGCTGGATCCTATTTGAGAGCACAAATGGTGATGTTTTACATTTCCTGGGAAAGGCAGGCACCCCAACAGCAAAGTGACTGGGAAAATCTGTTACCCAGTGACCAACCAATGCCATTCCATGCAGCAACTCCTATTTCTGTGGAAGACTTCACTTCCATAACCCCCCTGGCACGGCGCCAGTTAGTTTTCATGGAAAGAAAAGGTCTCAGCTCAAGTAACAGATCTCCCAAGCCAACAGGAACAGAACTAGAAACTCTGTAATTGGAGAACCTAGAAAGAAAAATTCCTAAATAACTGCCTGTGCAAGTGCTGGAATGGGAATGCTGTGTGTCACAAGACAAGGATATCACAAGATCCCAGAATCCCTGAGGTTGGCAAAGATCTCCAGGATCATCGAGTCCAACTGATCCCACCTTGTCCCAAGCCCAGAGCACTGAGTCCAGTCATTCCTTGGACTGGATGGGGCCTCCACCACCTCCCTGGGCAGCCCATTCCAATTGCTGGCCACCCTTTCCATGAAGGAATTCTTCCTGATGTCCAACCTGAACCTCCCCTGGTGCTGTCTGAAGCTGTTTCCTCTCGCCCTGCTCCTTGTTCCCTGGGAGAGGAGGCCGATCCCCACCTTCCTACAATCTCCTGTCAGGTAGAATCGATCCAGCTAAAAACCAATTGTCACAGAAGGGATGCAAAAGCCTCCGAAAACAAAGCCATGAGGTCTTTTGTATTCCCAGAGCGACCCCCAGGCTCTGATCTCCCACTCCTGCAGGGAGGGGGAATGTGGCCATTGATTTCAATGAGTGCAGGATCAAGACCGTAATGCTCGTAGCAGCCATACACATCAGTGTAAACCTATTTGTAACAGAACCTAAGGGCACATTTCATGCATGGCTGGGAGGAAAACCCACTCACAATGGAGGGTAGGAGTGTTCATGGAGAATTTATACTACAAAAGAAAAAGGAAAAACTTTCCTCTATGCCTCTATGTGAATTCATCAATTTAACTTACACTTAAATGGAAAATCGCTATACAGAGACCATAAAAACGTATTATGTTACCAATTGAATGGTTTACACTGCTGGCAAGCTCAGGGAAAACGCACCTTTTCACTATCCCCAGCCTGAGTGAAGCACATTATCAAGGATCCCATATATATCCTTAACTTTTGTACATGGCAATTCTCTTCGCATGTGCTCTCCTTACCCTAAATCAAGTGAGTGATGAGAAGAAGGATGAGCGCGGGTAGAGAAAGGAAGGAGATGTAAAGAAAAAGAAAAGTGGAGAAGGAAAATAAAAAGAAAATAAAGTTAGGGATGAGGAAGAGACAGAAATGGAAAACAGAGCAGGAAAAGGGCAAGGTGTTTCTCAGGAGTCCAGGGTAACAAATGCATCTCAATAAAGGCAGGCTGCTCTAAAAGGAAAACAATTCACACATCTCACCTTCCTCACGTATATTCTAGTTGCACATGCCAGGAGGCAGGAGGGCAGGAAGAGACCAGAAAACAGGGAAAAGAAGACATGGTGCTGGGCAGTGCCTTGGCTTAGCACAAAAAATCCATTGCTTAGTGCTAAAAGAGAGTATTTTATACCCATCTCCATTCTCTGACTGCCACTGACAACAGATAACAGTGCTGGGGGGCTCCTCTGGACCAGAGCTCAGTAAATGCTGTGAGAAGGGACATCCCAAAGTCTTTGTGTCCTGCTGCTTCCCCACATTTGTGGGGCAGCAAAGAGGAGCTGCCACAGTATGGCCATGTATCTTCAGAGGTCAGTGCATGGAAGTCAGCTGTGGCTGGAGCAGCACACGGCAGATCCAGCAGTCTAAAACCAAAATTTCCACTCCCAGAACTGAAGTTATAAATGGATATAAAGCATTTCTGGGTGGTGAGGCCCTGGCACAGGGTGCCCAGAGGAGCTGTGGCTGCCTCTGGATCCCTGGAAGTGTCCAAGGCCAGGCTGGACAGGGCTTGGAGCAATCTGGGATAGTGGAAGGTGGCACTGGATGAGCTTTGATTTCCCTCCCCACCCAAACCCATCAATGATTCTGTGCTTTTCTGCATGGACATCCCTCTGTGCAGGAGGTTATGAAAACGGAAGTTTCTCAAACTACTTTGTCATATTTTATTATTTTTATAAGCCAGTGTGCCACGTCCCAGCAGTGCAGACACTGACGTGCAGCATGGGAACAATTCCTCTGATCCATTCCTCTGCCATGCCCTGCTCAGTGGGATCTTGCACAAACAGCACTCTTTGGATGTTCCACCAGCTCAGATTCCTGCCAAAGCCCCTCAGAATTAAAGTGCTGCTGACACATGGTGTCCCAACTAGACCCCACACTCCGGCAGTGCAAACCTTGGCACAAAGGAGATTTCCCCATCCCTGTCCCCTTGCTCACCAGTCAGGGGTCTGACCTCTCCAAAGTGTCAGATTTCAGTCCCCCTCTAAAATTTTTTACAGCTCAGAAGTGCAAGGGGAGCAATGAAACTCTCACTTTTTAATGCTGAGCTCCCCAGTGGGGCTGCTGGTCAGGGCAGGGGTTCCTTAGGAGGTTTTCTCCTTCGTGGTCGCCCTCCCTCCTCTTCATCCCTCATTCCCATGTAAACATCCACTAATGCAGTGAACAACCATTCCACCCAGCCTAAGAACTGGAAAAAAAAAAAAAATAAGCATAGGAGATTTGGAAAGTGTCATTGGTTTTGTTCAAAATCCTTTGTGCAAAGTCTGATTGGTCTTTACTCGTGAAAAACTCAAAAATTACTTTACTTTTTATTTCTCTTCTCACTTCTTTCCCCCGTAGAGTAGTTTGGTGAGTATTGAACAGCTCAGTCACAGGGATTACTGATGTTAATCAGGACCACACAGCCACATTACACAGAAGTTTTTGTAGGGACTATCCTAAGGAATATAAATTAAGAGTGGAGATTGTTCTGGACTGCTGACTGCAGTGTTGGTTACTTTGTGTTAAGAAAACTGCGCTGTGCAAATCCCAGGAGCTCCGAGAATGATGACAGGAATGATCAAAGGAAGGCTGGAAATCTATTTATTAATGAAATATAAAGAGATTGGTAGACAACAATTATACCTTAGAAGGAAGCCCGTAAGATAAGATGTGATGCAGTATAAAAAATACTGATCAGCACAGATGAGGCAGATCAAGAGCTTCAGACTCAAAGCACACAATCAATTAAACGCTGGCAAATTCAAAGCAGATGAAAAGAAATTTTGTGTTGCCCGACCTGAAACTCAGACAAATGAACATTGCTGGGATCTGCACAGCAGCAATATCCCAGATATTTATGTATCATAAAGGAGCAGGATCACTCCTTACAAACTCTGGAAAGGTCATTACACAGAGAAGCCCATCGCCAACACTGTAACCAGAATAAGATTTAAAGGCAAGATAATTCCCCAGATCCAGTGTTTTTTATGCCAGTGGTGGCCACGGAAGGACAGGGAGCAGGGGCGAGGTGTGCAAGCAGAGGTGCAGCAGTGCTGATGAAGCATCTCAGACACATTTACTGTGCAGTCGCAGCCACGCATTTTATGAAACTCTTGGCTGTCCCACAACGACGTGCTAAAATCACTTGGAAAAAAACCCATTAATTGTGCTGGGAGCCCGTGCTCATAATTATGACCCACCCAACCCTCATTGACCCCAGCAGTGACGCTGGTGGTAAAAGGACGCCTTGGAAGCGGCTGCACGTCGGGTTCTGCTCAACCCAAGCTGCTTGAAGAAGAGCCACATAAAAATGCTGTTAATATAAACCTTGGTAGACAGAGACCTGGTGTAAACCAAGTGTAAACTCTGAGTGGATTTTTACTACAGACCCATAAACCTCGGAAAATAAAAGTTTGTGGAGGAAACAGAGAGAGACATCGCTCATGGGGACGCCGGGTGCTCCCAGGGTTTGCAGGCACCAGCTCCCCCCTGCAAATCTCACCTTCTTTTCCAAAGCTGTGCCTGTAAATGGCATTCCTGAAACTCCCTTACAGCCTCTTCTATCACAAAATTATTTCAGTGCTGGCACCCTTCCAGTCCCAGGCCGCAGCCAGCAAGGCAATTCCTTTCCTCCACTTCTTTTTCTCGTGTCCCTCAGGAAAACTTCATGGAAAAGACACAGCTTTTGTTGGTTGTAGCACATCAAGATCCCAAAATCGCTCCTAATTGTAACATTTGTAATTACTTCTAGCTTTTAATTTTTGTAATGACTCTTCATGGTTCTGTTGACCAGAGGGAAAATTTTAATCCCAAGTGTGCCCAACTATCAAAATTGCCATTACACTTCAGGTAAAAATAAAAGGCTTTTAAAAAGTCATAAAGTTTACTTATTGAAAATTAGAAATGAATATTTATTTTCAGGTTTCCATCAGAGATTGAAACCTTTTATTTAACATTGGCTGGAAATGTAAATTATTCAGATGTTTACATTTGAATGCTGCTGGACTCCAGTGATTCCATTTTCTGCAGTGTGCCAGTGGTAAGATAATGAAAATCTTCATCAGAGGGTTAAGCAAACATCCAGCTGCAACTTTTCATGGCAGTGGAAAAGGTTCAATTCAGGCAGCCCTGTGCTCCTGCAGAAACCCTTGCAACCTGAAAGGAGCCACAAGGAAGCTGGAGAGAAATTTTACAAGGGCCTGGAGTGCCAGGAAAAGGGGGGATGGCTTCCCTTTGCCAGAGGGCAGGGTTAGATGGGATGTTGGGAAGGAATTCTTCCCCGTGAGGTTGGGGAGGCACTGGCACGGTTTGGGCAGGAAAAGGGTGATGCAACCATAAAGGCAAGAAGCACACTTTGAGTTTGGTTGTTTGAAAGGTTTTTTAAGGACATAAAGGTGTTGAATGGATAAAGCAACGAAGTTTGGAACTTTTTAGTGATGGGGTTTTTAATTTTTTACATTATTTTTTTTACATAATCCCAGGGAAGGCTGGAGGGCACCACACCCCTTCTCCAGCTCCCAGTCCCATGCCAGCCCTGGGAGATGCCCCAGTTCCAGCACAGCTCAGACAGAATGAGCTGGCTTGGGACACAGATAATATTTTTTGCCTTAACTGAGGCTTTTCTGAACTTCAGCCATGGCATTAGGTGGTTAATTTTTCCCCCTCTCCAGGGTTTTCATGGGATATCCTGTTCATGCATCCAGAGCCTACTATACAGGTGATGGGAGTTTCTTGTATTTAAAGAAAAAACAAAAAACACACGCACTCAAGGAGAAAAATGTTTTCTAACCAGTCAAGACAATTTTTTCGACCTCATAAAGAACCAAAAAGAGGCAAAAGCCCAATTTTCCCACCATTCCCACCTCAGTTGCAGCCCTCACCTGTGTCACTCCTGTTAGGCACAGTCCAGAGCTCTGCAGCTGCCCCTGTATTTTCTGCCAGTATAATTTTTTTAAATACACAAATATTATACTCCAGGGCATGTTTTGCTGGGCCAACAATACATGCCTCACTTTTATTGTGAGGCACAAGCCCTTCGGTTTCATGTCTTTTGACCTCCCAAGAAATGTATTAATGACCCTATAAAGCTCTCTCTGGCACGTATTCATATTAATACAATATACTCCTTTGTTTTTTTATATTACATAATAAAAGGAGGGAGAGAGCAGGGGGAAAAAAAGACAGTTGTTTCAATATCCTTCCACCACAGAGTGTAGTTCAGTGGGAAAATAAACCAAAAACAGTGATCCGAAGAGGGGTAGCTGACATTAAGCCCGATTTTAGGCTTATTTCTATTCCTAGAGATTTCTCTTGCTTTCAGTTGTGGCTCTGCTCAATCCAAAATCCAGCTGCTGCTTTTGGATGCCTTCTGCCTGCTGAAGGAACCAGCTCCTTCTGAGCAGCATCCAGGGTCAGCCACAGGAGCAGTTTTGGGTAACAACTTCCCCTCCCTCCACCTGGGTCTCCCTCCCAAGCACCACATTCCACCAGTTGCTTTCAACCTGGAGCTGGGGAATGGCTCTGAAGGCTTAGGGTGGAGCAAAGGGAAAGATCTTCAATGAGTGCACGATTCGTGCCTTAAAAAATAAGCAAATCACAAAAATAATTGTGGAAGTAACTTCTGTTGCCTCTTCCTCGAATTATTTTTTCTTCCCAGAGCAATTTGAATGAATTTTCTGGAGAATTGGTTCAATATTTGGGCTACTCCTTGCACACTGGGAGTAAGTTTGGCCGTGACTGGTTCATGTTGCTCGACACGGGTTTGGTACCCACGGACATCCTGCGGTGCTCCAATCCTGCTTTTTGACAGAGGGGCTGAATTAAAATCCCTGTCCAAACCTCACCCCCAGTCTGGCCAGGCCGTTGTCTGTCCCTCACTAGCACAGTGGACATAAATCTCTCACCCCTCACTGGTGGCACAGCAGCCTGGCTCCGAGCAAAGCCGGCCGCGATTTACATCCAGCTGATACAAACAGGGTGAGTTTTAACTAATCTTTCAATGAATCTAAATTCATGATGAAAAAAACAAATTGCAAACTCAAAGTGAGAACGCCAAAGGCTGTCCCAGATTTCTGAAGCAGATCACAGTGCTCCAAAACCGCAAAAACATCTAGAATAATTTTTTTTTTTTTTTTTTTTTTTTGCTGTTTAAAAGACAAATCAAACCAAATTTGGACTTCAGTGTCCTCAGGACTGCTTCAACATGGGAAAGAAGGGCAAATCTGGCCTTGCTCCTACTTAACTCTGGGAATTTTTCCTCTTGCTTTGAAAGGAAAAACATCACAGTTCATAAAGTGTGGCCTTTTTGTTAACGCAGAACTACTTTTTTCCTTCTAACACTTCCAAAAAAACACTTCAAAAGTTAATAGAAGCGATTTAGCCAACAGCTCTTTTGAAAGGAGGTCTCCAAGCTGAACTCCAAATTTTGATAAAGTGGAGAAAGTGTCACCCACAAAATAATAGAAAACACTCCACACACCTCAAGAACTCTGAGAGCCTTTTCCAACATTGTTGACTTCCTAGCAGCATCTTAGTTTTTGTTTATCTTTGATATTTAAAACAAAATAGATGGGAATATTCATAATTAATAATGAGTAAACCAAGAGTTTAGTCTTTTTATTAATTTTTAAATTTAGAAAATTATTAAAAAACATGAAGCTGAAGTTATTTGGCAGGCGCCTTGCAATGCACATAAATAAATCTCTTTCAGCAAGTCCCCAAGGATTTTAGGCAAAACTTTGTGAATGCCAAAGAGGAAATCTAAAAACAATTTCTGGCTTGGTAGTTGAGCCAAGAAATGGACATCAGGTCCAAAATACAGTATGAAATATTAGTTTTTGTGCTCAAGAATGAAGTGAGGGATGTTTTCAGCTCAGGAGTGTCTAAGGAGCTTTCCAGTGAACCAGAGTAACAAAGATTTTAGCCATTAACCATTTAGCCATCAGCAAGAGCTTCGCTTTAGGGATTTTACTGCAGTTCTTTGGAGGGAATCATGGACAACAAGGGGCACTGGGTTTGGGGTTTTTCTGTTTTGGTAAGCAAAACATTTTGTGAGATCTTTCCCAGCCATTTTTAATTCAGGTCAATACGCAGAAAGGCATCGTGGTCTAGAGAGGATTCACCAGTAGGGTTGTGTTGACGTCTCCATGGAGGATATACAGTTTATTCCGTTGGGATCCCAGTGATATCTTTAAGTTCCTCCTCCAACATGAACAAGTCAAATTTCAGGGCAAGCTGAGAGAGCGGTTAGAAAACAGCTCTGTGCTGAATATCCCACAGAGGGTTTGGAAATGGGGGCAAGTCTGGCAACAATCAGGCTTTAGAAACAGAAATCTGGGCCTATGGAACGTGTCCCTGCCCGTGGCAGGGGGTGGAACTGGCTGAGGTTTAAGGTCCCACCCCAAACCAGTCTGTGATCCTGTGGCTGTGGTTCTTGATGCTCCAAACAAAGTCACCAGCGTGGAGCTGGGGAAACTCCTGCCACGGCTGATCTGTTCTTCTTTACCTCACCCAGGGAACACATCATGGACACACAGATTGAAATGTCCCCCGGGCCCCTCAGTTTACAAACTTTTCAACATTTTGCAAAAGACCAAACTTGGCATGTAGGGTTACAACGTGCTTGCTCCAGCAGAGAAAACCTCTGTGGGCTTTGCAGCAAATGTGGCACCAAAGGTTGTAAGAAAACCGACATGGGAGAAAGTTCTCCAAAGAAAGTTGCATTTTTAACCACTGCACTGATCATGGAAAAGGTTATCAAGCCCTGGAATTGACTTCCCAAGGAAGTGGTGGAGTCACCATTACTGGAAGTGTTCAAAGTGTGTGTAGGTGTGGCACTTGAGGACAGGTTTTAGTGGTGACTGTGCTGGCAGCGCTGGTTGATGGTTGCACTTGATGATCTCAAAGGTCTTTTCCAACCTCAGTGATTATACAAGCATCATTTCTAGTGAAGATTTCCTGCTTTGTCTCAGTTGGTGGCAACCTTTAGTTACAAAAAAACCAGAACTGGATCTCTTAACATGCTGCCACCTGAATTTCCACTCTGCTCCTACCAGAGCCCTCCCCTCCAGCCCAGTTATCCCAGCAAGGGCACACAGGGGAGCAAGGTGAGAAGCAAAAACAGTATGAGACAGGGGGGTTGCCAGAGTTCTAAGGATCATCTTCTACCTAATTTTCACAGATATCTGACCCAAAAAGCATCCACTGAGTGAGCACAAAACCAGCAAATACCTTATGGAAAATCTGCACTTGTGTTGCCATTTCCCCTGATGCAGAAGAGCAGCGGTTTCCTGCACACAAATATGAAAATGAATATATTTTACAGAGTCCCAGCTCTCTTCATTCTCCTTGAGTGGTAAACTCTAGTTCTGGAGGGACAAACTTGAAGGAATCACACACAAACTTCAGCTCTCCATTTGTATTGGCCATCTGCAGCATCTGCCCCTGCAAGGAAATTTGCATCTTCAAACAAAACATCAGCAGAATTGACAGATTCTTGTTTAAATAAGGTTTGTTCCAGCTTTGAGATATCTAACTATTGTTATCAACAATACAAATGAGCGTTTATGGAAAGAGGATATATTAATGCCTTCCTTCCCCTGATTAAAAACATTGTACGGCTCACTGCAATTCGGAGAGCTGTGATTTTGAAATTCCTGTAGACACCAGCTCCCAGCACGCTGCTCTTTTATGCATCGCGTCACTTCCCGGCTGCCTTTTGCTGAAAATGAACATAACAAAATCACATCTACCCCCTAAAAATTCCACTGGAAATATTCCTTCATCAGAGCTGGTTTGCAAGTGAGTGATTCTCGGGGAAAAACTCGGTGTGTTTTTGAAAAGGGCTCATGTTAATTCTTTAACTTCTTTTCTGCCTCTGTCACGGTCGGGATTGAAGCACTCGAGATGGAATTTCATTTTCAGACTCAGATGTTTATTATTTCTTATCTATATTACAGTCCTACAAGCCATGAGTTCTACAGCATTCTACTAACAAGCTATAAAATGCCTAAACTATCCAATTAAGAAATGACACCTGAATTATTTTTACTTTTAACCCATTAACTAATTGCCCAAAGTCTGCAATGTGGATTTTTCTAACCAATTACATAATACCACCCAATCCCATGGAGAAGAAGGTGAAGGCCTTCTCCATGACCTCAGGTCAAATGTGGTGTTCTCTTGTGGGTCTGTGCCTTTCAGCACAGAAAGTTTAAAATTCTCAGCATCCAGGGTTCCAACATCCTCACATTTGTATTGCCCAGCTCAGATTAAAAATCCTCTCAGGGGTTTCTCTGGCGACAATGTAAAGTTAAAAACATTTCCTGAGCATCTAAACCAGGAACCTCCCACTCGTGCTCTCATCTTCTCACCTCTGGAGTTAAGCCCAAAGTTTAATCTCTCATTATCAGTGATCCTGATTTGTTCAGTTTGCTGGGATTGGTCAAGCTCATTTCTGACAGGAACCTTGTGGGAGGGTCTAGGAGACACAAATGAGCCCGATGGCACCCACGTGAGACATTCTCTGCACAGGAAAATTGTCTGATGAGAAAAAGGAGCCACTCATGGTTTTTTGTTAATGAACAAAATTCATTTATTATTTATTAAAGCTATTATGAAAAGTCTGTTTATTTATAGAATAATGGAGTCACGGGACGGTTTGGGTTGGAAGGACCTTAAAGCTCATTTTATTGTGACCCCTGCCATGGGCAGAGACACCTTCCACGAGACCAGGTTGCTCAATTCTCCATCCAGCAATTTCAGGGATGGAGCATCCACAACTTCTCTGTGCAACACAATTTACTCAACTAAAAGCACTGAGTACCTTGCACTGACCTAGAGAAAATTTTGGCTCCATGAGCTCTCCACTGGAAAATTAGGAAAGACTAAAAATGTCACTTCATAGTCTTCTCTTCCTGTAGGTTTCCACAAATATTTGGGTGGCAAAAGGCTTTTATTTATTTATTTATTTATTTATTAGCTCTATGGACACAAAATTTTACTGTGATGCAACTGGGTACAGCTGGTGCTGAAGACTCTTGGCCAAAATTATCTGCTGCTCTCTCATTTAAGGAAAGTGCCCTTCCTTCCATGAAGTCTCTCCCAAGTTTTTTTTTTTTTTTTTAATTTAAAAAATATTTTTGTCTTTTTTTCCCTTTTGAAAAAAAAAAAAAAAAAGCCACAAAAAGAAAAAAAAAATCAAAGCACAGAAAATTACTAGAAAACAACAGAAAAAAATGTGAAAAAAAGCAACCACCCAAGCAAGAGCTATCCCTGTCAGGAGGTTTTCCATAAATCCTAACTTCTCATCATCTGAAGATTTACTTCTTTAGCAGCAGATGGTGTGACCCTTATGCAATTAGTTAGCTCTGCTCTTAGAGAGATAGCGCTCTTCAAACCCCAGTGTTGTTGCTGACAGAAACATTTTTAAAGCACTATGCAAACAAGACTACTTCCTTTAATTGCAGCATGCAAATGGGATGGAGAAGGATGGAAGGAGGTGAATATTAAGCACTCAGCCCTCCACAGCTCTGAGGTGGAGCCTCCACTTGCAGGGTAATGCCAGAAACAAAGAGCATCCTCTGAAAGTAGATTTATTAGGTAGGAATTGTTCCCTGGCAGGGTGGGCAGCCCTGGCACAGGGTGCCCAGAGCAGCTGGGGCTGCCCCTGAATCCCTGGCAGTGCCCAAGGCCAGGTTGGACACTGGGGCTGGAGCACCTGGGACAGTGGGAGGTGTCCCTGCCATGGCAGGGGTGGCACTGGGTGGGATTTAAGGTCCTTCCAACTCAAAACATTCTGGGATTTTGTGAAAGCAACAGCTTCCAAAGTGTCCCAGTGCAGGAAGGTGATCCTTGCTGAGGGACACCACGAGCTGTGACGATGGTGAAGAACCTCGACGAGCAGCTGAGGT